>NW_027506871.1:2020000-2042500 GCF_052324685.1 Brachyhypopomus gauderio
AAATGACAGTGATAAGAGGGCCCTTTAATTTATTCACCAGTAATTAAGACTATGCTTTTATTATTTAATCACCAGTAATTAAGACTATGTTTTTATTATTTAATTACCAGTAATTAAGACTATGCTTTTATTATTTAACCACCAGTAATTAAGACTATGCTTTTATTATTTAATCATCAGTAATTAAGACTATGCTTTTATTATTTATTCACCAGTAATTATGGCTATGTTTTTATTATTTAATCACCAATAATATGGCTATACTTTTGTTGTATTCATTAACTAGAGGATTCTGTTTCTGTAGCCTATAGTATACAGCAGGGGTACTCAACTGGCGGACCGCGGTCCGGATCCGGATCCGACAAATTTAGTTGAGTACCCCTGGTATACAGTCACACTTTTCCATCTGGTATGTTATTGACTTCTTAGTACTTTTATGTATTTTCAGCCATGTCCAGTGTTTATGGGGTTGATTACAATCTTAATTATGATCATATATTATCATTTTAATCTTCACTTAGGCCAGTTAATTAATGTGTAACCTGAGCAAAGTGGTTCCCATGTCTACAGGCTTTTACAGATGAACCTGTCCACACCAATTATGTGGACGGATGTGGCAGTGTTCACCAGTAGTGTTCACTAACAGTATTCACCAGCAGTGTTCACTAACAGTATTCACCAGCAGTGTTCACCAACAGTATTCACCAGCAGTGTTCACTAACAGTATTCACCAGCAGTGTTCACTAAAAGTGTTCACCAGCAGTGTTCACTAACAGTATTCACCAGCAGTGTTCACTAACAGTGTTCACCAGCAGTGTTCACTAACAGTATTCACCAGCAGTGTTCACTAACAGTATTCACCAGCAGTGTTACGGGCAGTCATGGCCTGGTGGTAGGGAACTGGTCTTGTGATCGGAGGGTCGTGGGTTTGATTCCCAGACCTGAGGCCATGACTGAGGTGCCCTTGAGCAAGGCACCTAACCCCAACTGCTCCCCGGGCGCCGGGCTAGGGCTGCCCACCGCTCTGGGCACGTGTGATCCACAGCCCCCTAGTAATCACTAGTGTGTGTGTGTGTGTGTGTGTTAACTGCACAGATGGGTTAAAAGCAGAGGACAAATTTCGATTGCAGTGTAAAAAATCACAATTGACAAATATATGGCACATTCACTAGCAGTGTTTACTAGCACTGTTCACTGGCAGTGTTCACTAGCACTGTTCACTGGCAGTGTTCACTAGCACATACGGATTGAGATTTTCAAGCACAACACAGACAAAGCAAGATCAGAAAAGGGAGACTTGGGCAAACACAAAGCAGGCCACTCTAAAACACATTAGACGGGAGGAATAAAGCAAAGGAACACCATCTATCATCAACACTTCTGTTCTTCATGCTTCAACCATCTACATTTGTTCTTGACTCTTTCTACAGTCTGAATGTCCTTTTATATATCACTGAATTCCTTTTTAGCTAAGTGAGTTTCCTCATTTGTTTTAGAAGCAATTAGCTTACCACACTGTCTGAATTTATGTATGTGTATGTTTTTGTTTGTGCTTTGCAATACCTATACACCCTAATCCAAGAGTGAGCGTGTGAGTACGTCCTCGAGGACTCTCGTAACCATCAGAACCTAGGTGCCCTAGGTCAATGTGTTAGCATACCTTCAGAACCTAGGTGCCCTAGGTCAATGTGTTAGCATACCTTCGGAAACTAGGTGCCCTAGGTCAATGTGTTAGTATACCTTCAGAAACTAGGTGCCCTAGGTCAATGTGTTAGCATACTGTACCTTCAGAACCTAGGTGCCCTAGGTCAATGTGTTAGCATACCTTCAGAACCTAGGTGCCCTAGGTCAATGTGTTAGCATACCTTCAGAACCTAGGTGCCCTAGGTCAATGTGTTAGCATACCTTCAGAACCTAGGTGCCCTAGGTCAATGTGTTAGCATACCTTCCCAAATCCGTCAGATACAACACCAAATGAAGTCAGTGTGTGATATAATGTTAGGGTGAGAACGAAGCTATTGCCATGTCTGTTACCTGCTGGGTGTCTCTCTCTGCTTTAGCCAGTCCTGCAGGCCTTGAGGAACACACTGAAGGAGTAATGAGAGTTCCCCTTACATGTGAACCACTTCTCTAACTTGTCCTCTCCTTTCCAGGCTGCATGAACACGCCGTCCTCGTGGGCTGGCATTGCACTCTGGGTCTCTGCAGTATAAGCACTCCTTCCTAGCTGAATAACCTTGGCCAAGTAGCTCTGCTGTGAAGTGACCCCACCATCCCTTTCTGTTTGTTCTGGACACTGTGTGCACACCCCTCCAGTTCACACTCCTCCTCCGTGTGCACACCCCTCGCCTGTGTGCACCCCCCCTCCTGCGTGTCGGACGCTGAAACAATAGTCACTCTGGGCCATTTCCTCTTCTCGTGTCTTTTCCCGAGTCCCCCCCCCCACACACACACACACACATTGACAAACACATACAGTCAAACACACAGACACACTCACATACTAACAAACACACACAGTCAAACACAGACACACTCACCAACACACACACACTGGGAAACATACACATATAATCAACACACACTTCTCCCTCAGATGAGACGTAGGTAAGGCTCACACACTTCTCCCTCAGATGAGTCGTAGGTAAGGCTCACACACTTCTCCCTCAGATGAGTCATAGGTAAGGCTCACACACTTCTCCCTCAGATGAGACGTAGGTAAGGCTCACACACTTCTCCCTCAGATGAGACGTAGGTAAGGCTCACACACTTCTCCCTCAGATGAGTCAAAGGTAAGGCTCACACACTTCTCCCTCAGATGAGTCGTAGGTAAGGCTCACACACTTCTCCCTCAGATGAGTCAAAGGTAAGGCTCACACACTTCTCCCTCAGATGAGTCGTAGGTAAGGCTCACACACTTCTCCCTCAGATGAGACATAGGTAAGGCTCACACACTTCTCCCTCAGATGAGTCGTAGGTAAGGCTCACACACTTCCCAGGACAAACATCTCATAAAGCACAGTCAGTATTCTGTGGGTCAGGCTGCAGTGTAAATCTCTTACCACATTTTTAAATGATACACAGAGAATATTTATTTTTTTGTCTGAGAAGTTAAAAGTTTTTTAAGCTACCAGTGTTGGTGTTAGCTACAAGATGTAGAGACAGTTGATCAATGGCAGAATGGTAGTCAGTAGTTACTTTAAAAACTGTAGTTACAGTCAAACATGTGATGTAACCCCCTTTTGTCTAATCTAGGATGTCCAGCGGTGCCTGACTCTGAGTCTGTGATAAAGGTCTAAAGGTAAAGTGGAGGTGGTGTGTGTAGTGAACACCAGTGACAGTGCTAGACAAACCCATTGTTCTACTATTTCCTGTTGTTTCCATGTCCATATCTGTGTAAGGAGACAGAGGAAGATTAAGAGGAGAGCAGGTTTAACAACTAATGAAAAACTAGAACACTGGTAAAGATTAACACCACTACCACATCACCACTACCACCACATCAACACCACTACCACATGACCACTACCACCACATCAACACCACCATAACACCACTACCACATCACCACTACCACCACATCAACACCACTACCACATCACCACTACCACCACATCAACACCACCATAACACCACTACCACATCACCACTACCACCACATCAACACTACATTACCACTACCACATCACTACTACCACCACATCAACACTACATCACCACTACCACTACATCACTACTACCACCACATCAACACTACATCACCACTACCACATCACTACTACCACCACATCAACACTACATCACCACTACCACTACATCACTACTACCACCACATCAACACTACATCACCACTACCACCACATCAACACTACATCACCACTACCACTACCACATCACTACTACCACCACATCAACACTACATCACCACTACCACCACATCAACACTACAACACCACTACCACATCACTACTACCACCACATCACCACTACCACATCACTACTACCACATCAACACCACCATAACACCACTACCACATCACCACTACAACACAACATCACCACTACCACCACTACAACACCATTACCACATCACCACTACCACCACTACCACATCACTACTACCCCCACATCACCACTACCACCACATCAACACCACCATAACACCATTACCACATCACCACTACAACACCACAACCACCACATCACCACTACCACCACAACACCACTACCACATCACTACTACCACCACTACACCACAACTACATCACCACTACCACCAAAACACCATTACCACCACATCACCACAACTACCACATCACCATTACCACCACAACACCACTACCACAACACCATTAACACCACTACCACCACTACAACACCACTACCACAACACCATTACCACCACAACACCACTACCACAACCACATCACCACTACCACAACACTACTACTACATCACCACTACCACAACACCACTACCACCACAACACCATTACCACCACAACTACCACATCACCATTACCACCACAACACCACTACCACAACACCATTAACACAACACCACTACACCACAACCACTACATCACAACCACCACACCACTACCACATCACCATTACCACCACAACACCACTACTACATCACCACTATGACCACCACATCACCATTACAACACAACTACCACCACACAACAACCACAACACCATTACCACCACTACAACCACAACTACCACAACAGCACTGCAACACCACTACAACTACAACACCACTACAACACTACTGCCACCACCTACACAACTACCACCCCCTCAAATCCCACACATCCTTTCATTCTGGCAAAACAGGAAAAACTCACTGATATATTGGAAAAAAACAAAGAACCAACAAGCTCTAAAACTCTGAAAATTAACCCCTTACACACCTCATGCACACACACACAGTGCTTGCGGAGCTAACCCTAACCCCTCTTCCTGTCTGATCTTTGACAAGGCGGTGGGCGGGGCACAGTGGGCCAATGAGAGAACAGCGCTACACATGCTCCTCCTGCTTTCAATTTTAACAAACTTTATTTAAATATCAACACACTAACATTTACATAAAATCACACAGCAAATACATCCACTGTCTAAACTTGTATAATAAAAGTTATGCTGCTAACAGTGTTTAAATTAACCATTAAAGTTGTAAAGCTGAGCTGAGCAGCAGTGAAGAACAACACTGCAGATACTGAACGAACGTTGGAAACAGAAGCTGTTGCTGTAGCAACAGAACCTAAACCCATCAGGCCAGACAGATGCAGTGGGAACTTATAGTTACTCATACAGCTGGGTGGTGCTGTTGTATGGTGTTGGGGTGGTACAGGGGTGGTGTTGTATGGTGTTGGGGTGGTACAGGGGTGGTGGTGTATGGTGTTGGGGTGGTACAGGGGTGGTGGTGTATGGTGTTGGGGTGGTACAGGGGTGGTGTTGTATGGTGTTGGGGTGGTACAGGGGTGGTGGTGTATGGTGTTGGGGTGGTACAGGGGTGGTGTTGTATGGTGTTGGGGTGGTACAGGGGTGGTGTTGTATGGTGTTGGGGTGGTACAGGGGTGGTGGTGTATGGTGTTGGGGTGGTACAGGGGTGGTGGTGTATGGTGTTGGGTGGTACAGGGGTGGTGTTGTATGGTGTTGGGGTGGTACAGGGGTGGTGGTGTATGGTGTTGGGGTGGTACAGGGGTGGTGGTGTATGGTGTTGGGGTGGTACAGGGGTGGTGTTGTATGGTGTTGGGGTGGTACAGGGGTGGTGGTGTATGGTGTTGGGGTGGTACAGGGGTGGTGTTGGATGGTGTTGGGGTGGTACAGGGGTGGTGTTGTATGGTGTTGGGTGGTACAGGGGTGGTGGTGTATGGTGTTGGGGTGGTACAGGGGTGGTGGTGTATGGTGTTGGGGTGGTACAGGGGTGGTGGTGTATGGTGTTGGGGTGGTACAGGGGTGGTGTTGTATGGTGTTGGGGTGGTACAGGGGTGGTGGTGTATGGTGTTGGGGTGGTACAGGGGTGGTGTTGTATGGTGTTGGGGTGGTACAGGGGTGGTGTTGTATGGTGTTGGGGTGGTACAGGGGTGTTGTTGAATGATCATCTGTGTGTCCTGAAGTGTTTTAAAAGGAGAATAAAAACAGACAAACTCAACATGCTAACGTGTGTGTACACATCTGAGTTCAAGCCAACAACTGTGTGAATAACATGGACCAGACCAGCCTGTGTCTATCCTGTGTGCATCTGAAAATGTACCTGTGTGTGTGTGTGTGCGCATATGTGCTCGTGTGTGTGTGTGCGCATATGTGCTCGTGTGTGTGCGCGCATATGTGCATGTGTGTGTGTATTTCTTCTTTGTGGTTATTATTCTTCTTCGAGCAGCATGAGGGAGAAATCACTCCCTTCCTCCTCCTCCTCTTCCTCACTGGAGGACAGAGGCTTTATCATTTTGTCTCTGCAGGCCAAGATCTCCATATCTGTACCCAGGAAACCACCTTCAACCTCATCTTCATCTTCATACTTAGGAGATGCCTCGTCTTCATCATTAAAGTCATCCTCCCAACTCTCTCTCCGCTCACCCTGCTCCACGTCTCTCTCCACTCTACCCTCTCCCTCTCTTCTGCCTTCTCTCTCTCCTCTTCTGCCCCCTCCTGCTGCTCTGTTCTTCTCTATCTCTTCAGAGTGTGGTCCTAGCTCTGGGGTCATTGGGGTCGTCTCCATGGCGCTCTGGGGCACGGTCTGGTCCTGAGGGTGTGTCTCCGCTGTGTGTGAGATTATCAGGGCAGACGTCATGTCATTCACATACACATGAAGCTTCACTGTCCTATCATACACATCACATGGTACATGTGTGTCAGCCTCTCCTGCTCTCCTCCACTACCTCACACACCTCCCTTTACCTCACTTCTCATACCTCACACCCCTCACTAACTCTACCTCACACACCTCCCCTTACCTCACACCTCCCTTTACCTCGCATTACCTCACCTCTCATTCCTCACACACCTCCCCTTACCTCACCTCTCATACCTCACACACCGCCCCTTACTTCACACTACCTCACCTCTCATACCTCTCACTAACTCTACCTCCCACACCTCTCATTACCTCACACCACCTCACCTCTCATACCTAACACACCCTTCACTAAGAGGATGTATTTGAGTGTGTTTGAGAGGATGTATTTGAGTGTGTGTTTGTATGTGTTTGAGAGGATGTATTTGAATGTGTGTTTGAGAGGATGTATTTGAGTGTGTGTTTGTGAGGATGTATTTGAGTGTGTGTTTGAGAGGATGTATTTGAGTGTGTGTTTGTATGTGTTTGAGAGGATGTATTTGAATGTGTGTTTGAGAGGATGTATTTGAGTGTGTGTTTGTGAGGATGTATTTGAGTGTGTGTTTGAGAGGATGTATTTGAGTGTTTGTGTGTTTGTGAGGATGTATTTGAGTGTGTGTTTGAGAGGATGTATTTAAGTGTGTGTGTGTTTGAGAGGATGTATTTGAGTGTGTGTTTGAGAGGATGTATTTGAGTGTTTGTGTAGTTCCACTGAGGCACAACAGAAAATATTTTACTACTACTCACATTTCCCTTCTCCTCTCTTCAGCCATCTCTCCTGCTTTAGAACCTTTACATGCTGACACACACACACACACACACACACACACACACACACACACACACACACACACACACACACACACACACACACACACACACACGCACACAGACAGTTTTTGTTTAGGTGCAGCAGTTTTGTTCAAATGCCTTATACTGCGTTCAGAGGGGATGTGTCTAACAGTATGTGTAACAGTGTGTGTAACAGTGAGTTTAACAGTGTGTGTAACTGTGTGTAACAGTGAGTTTAACAGTGTGTGTAACAGTGAGTTTAACAGTGTGTGTAACAGTTTAACAGTATGTAAAAGTGAGTGTAACAGTTTGTGTAACAGTGAGTTTGACAGTATGTGTAACAGTGTATGTAACAGTGAGTTTGACAGTGTGTGTAACAGTGTGTGTAACAGTGAGTTTGACAGTGTGTGTAACAGTGAGTTTGACAGTGTGTGTAACAGAGTGTAACAGTATGTGTAACAGTGAGTTTGACAGTGGGTGTAACAGTGAGTTTAACAGTGTGTGTAACTGAGTTTGACAGTGTGTGTAACTGAGTTTAACAGTATGTAACAGTGAGTGTAACAGTTTGTGTAACAGTGAGTTTGACAGTGTGTGTAACAGTGAGTTTGACAGTGTGTGTAACAGTGTGTGTAACAGTGTGTGTAACAGTGAGTGTAACAGTTTGTGTAACAGTGAGTTTGACAGTGTGTGTAACAGTGAGTGTAACAGTATGTGTAACAGTATGTGTAACAGTGAGTTTGACAGTGGGTGTAACAGTGAGTTTAACAGTGTGTGTAACAGTGAGTTTGACAGTGTGTGTAACAGTGTATGTAACAGTGAGTTTGACAGTGTGTGTAACAGTGTGTGTAACAGTGAGTTTGACAGTGTGTGTAACAGTGTATGTAACAGTGAGTTTGACAGTGTGTGTAACAGTGAGTGTAACAGTATGTGTAACAGTGAGTTTGACAGTGGGTGTAACAGTGAGCTTGACAGTGTGTAACAGTGTGTGTAACAGTGAGTGTAACAGTGTGTAACAGTGAGTTTTACAGTGTGTGTAGTCCTGTGTGTAACAGTGTTTGACAGTGTGTGTAACAGTGAGTTCGACAGTGTGTGTAACAGTGAGTATAACAGTGTGACAGTGAGTGTAACAGTGTGTGTAACAGTGCGTTTGACAGTGTAACAGTGTATGTAACTGTGTGTAACAGTGAGTGTAACAGTATGTGTAACAGTGAGTTTGACAGTGTGTGTAACAGTGAGTGTAACAGTGAGCTTGACAGTGTGTGTAACAGTGAGTTTGACAGTGTGTGTAACCCTGTGTGTAACAGTGAGTTTGACAGTGTGTGTAACCGTGTGTGTAACAGTGAGTTTGACAGTGTGTGTAACGGTGAGTTTGACAGTGTGTGTAACAGTGAGTTTGATAGTGAGTTTGACAGTGAGCTTGACAGTGTGTGTAACAGTGAGTTTGACAGTGTGTGTAACAGTGAGTCTGACAGTGTGTGTAACAGTGAGTTTGACAGTGTGTGTAACAGTGAGTTTGACAGTGTGTGTAACAGTGAGTGTAACAGTGTGTGTAACAGTGTGTATAACAGTGAGTTCGACAGTGTGTGTAACAGTGAGTTTGATAGTGAGTTTGACGGTGTGTGTAACAGTGTGTGTAACAGTGAGTTTGATAGTGAGTTTGATAGTGAGTTTGACAGTGTGTGTAACAGTGTGTATCTGACCTTATCACTATAATGTTCTCTGCTCTTCCCTCTCTTTCCACTGAACAGACTCAAAACCTCTGAGGAAGCAAAACAAAAACATCCTCATCCACACACACACACACACACACACACACACACACACACACACACACACACATCCAAATCAAATCAAATTTATTTGTATAGCGCTTTTCACAACACATGTTGTCACAAAGCAGCTTTACAGGATTTACAAGGTTAACAATACTATGGATCCAAATCCCTAATGAGCAAGCCAGAGGCGACAGTGGCAAGGAAAAACTCCCTATGATGGTGGGGAATAGGAAGAAACCTCGGGAGGACCAAGACATCCACACACAGATAGATACACACACACACTCATACACACACCCACACACAGATACACACACACAAACACACACATACACACATCCACACACACACACACACACACACACACGAGAGACACAACCACACACACACACATCCACACACACACATAACCACACACTCACAGATACACACACACACCGAGACACACACACACATACACACATCCACATGTAAATAGTGCTTGTGTATATGCATGTATGTATGTAGTAAATTTTGTTTGTTTGATTGTGCATGAAAGTGCATTTAAGTGTGATTCAAATATGTGTGAACCTGCAATGTCACTGTCCTCTTCTGAACTCTCTCTTTCTGACACATACCGAATCCAGAAACCAAACTTGACTAACCGTCTCTGACAAAGGGAAGAGAGAGAGAGAGAGAGAGAGAGAGAGAGAGAGAGAGAGAGAGAGAGAGAGAGAAAGTGAGGGGGACATTTAACATCCTTTCCTCAAGGCAAAGGGCACTGACTCCCTCTAGTGGTTGGTCTGAGGAACACATGTCTAATTAGATCACTGGGGAATTGTGAAGAGCATGTTTAATTGCACTAAATATAATAGGAGGGTTGTGTATTTTATACGTTAAGTACATTTTGTGTGTGTGTGTGCATTGTGTGTATTTGTAGTATGTTTGGTGTGGTTGTAGTATGCACCTTCAGGGGCAGTTTGAGGGCTTGCTTAGACATGCGGACAGCGTCTTTGAATCTCTTCTTCAACTTCTCGTTCTTCACCGTCTAACACACACACACACACACACACACACAAAATAAAATCACTGTGCTCTGATAACATCACAAATGCCAAAGCTAAAGAATGAGTGTGTATTCAGTGTATACACTGAAGAATGAGTGTGTGTTCAGTGTATACACTGAAGAATGAGTGTGTGTTCAGTGTATACACTGAAGAATGAGTGTGTGTTCAGTGTATACACTGAAGAATGAGTGTGTGTTCAGTGTATACACTGAAGAATGAGTGTGTTTTCAGTGTGAAGTATATACACTGATGAATGAGTGTGTGTTCAGTGTGAAGTGTATACACTGAAGAATGAGTGTGTTTTCAGTGTGAAGTGTATACACTGAAGAATGAGTGTGTGTTCAGTGTGAAGTGTATACACTGAAGAATGAGTGTGTGTTCAGTGTGAAGTGTATACACTGAAGAATGAGTGTGTGTTCAGTGTGAAGTTTGTTCAGTGTAGGGGTGTATTCAACTAAGGAATTTCATAGTCGAATCTGATTCGTCAGCTTTTCCCTTTAGTCGACTAATAATCGAATCAGGTTTATTTTTTTTATTTAGAGCACATTAAACGGGATCCCGTTCTCATTCAGGACTTTTTTCCTCTTCAAAGTAAAAACCTAAAACATTCAGATAAATGAATAAACACGGTAGGTTGGCTTTATTCAGCTTTTATTTATTTACTTATTTCGAGACAAACCGCGACGAGACGCAACGATGACCGAAACGACAAACGGCTGAACTGTTTTTTTCGCCTTACGCGTTTTAAATGGTATGCCATCTTAGTTGTCGTGCGAAATGAAAGACGTTGATGACATAACTTGCACTTTACTTTGTTTGATTCATCTTTATCTTTTTCAAAATACTTTTGAAGTTTTTTAGTAGCCATTATAATCTCAGCAGATGCTGCGTATTCTGTAGCGTGTTCAGCTCCGCTCGTTTGGATTGTGCAACTGCAGGGTGTGATTTATGAATGTGTAGTAAGGAAGATGCCTATTGTTAATGCGCAAACATCATTTAAAAATATTTATTAACAGAAATTAGGATAATTTTATTTGACAAAAGGCTATATATAACGAAAACAAAGACATTTCATGTAACAACTAATGCTTAGCTGCATCCTTGGGCATCCCCATGCAGTTAGAATGGTACATTCGACTATGACGTTCATAGTCGACTAGGGGGTATAGTCGACTATAGTCGAATCAGCGACTATTGCAGGTCACCCCTAGTTCAGTGTGAAGTGTGTTCAGTGTGAAGTGTATACACTGAAGAATGAGTATGTGTTCAGTGTGAAGTGTATACACTGAAGAATCAGTGTGTGTTCAGTGTGAAGTGTGTTCAGTGTGAACTGTATACACTGAAGAATGAGTGTGTTCAGTGTGCAGTGTGTTCAGTGTGAAGTGTGTTCAGTGTGAAGTGTATACACTGAAGAATGAGTGTGAAGTGTGTTGAGTGTGGAGTGTGTTGAGTGTGAAGTGTGTTGAGTGTGAAGTGTGTTGAGTGTGAAGTGTGTTTAGTGTGAAGTGTGTTGAGTGTGAAGTGTGTTGAGTGTGAAGTGTGTTTAGTGTGAAGTGTGTTTAGTGTGAAGTGTGTTCAGTGTGAAGTGTGTTCGGTGTGAAGTGTGTACACTGAAGAATGAGTGTGTTGAGTGTGAAGTGTGTTGAGTGTGAAGTGTGTTGAGTGTGCAGTGTGTTCAGTGTGAAGTGTGTTCAGTGTGAAGTGTGTTGAGTGTGAAGTTTGTTCAGTGTGAAGTGTGTACACTGAAGACATCTTCCTCTGACAGATCAGCGTAACCCTTCACTCTGCTGCAGGGGACCCAGGTGCGGCACACGGGATCCCCAAAATACGTCACATGACACTTGTACTGCAACACACACACACACACACACACACACACACACACACACACACACACACACACACACACACACACCTTCCTAAGCATGCACAAGCAAAGTCACATTCACAAATTTACAGTTAGTAATGTCAGCATTAGCGGTGTGAGTGTGTGTGTGTTTGTGTGTGTGTGCGATTCATACTGGAGTGAGGTCAGTTTTCTTGCGGAACTGCAGGTAGTGGTTTGAGTCTGGGTCTCTTTCTACGACTGCTGGCCACCTGTACACAGAAACACCATCACTGCAACCTTCATGTATCAGTGTATAATCTGACCTCTCCACACCTCTCTACCGTCTGTGTGTAGACTAGATAACACATCTACTGTGTGTGTGTTTACCAGGGATATCCACTCTGGTGGGCCCAGACTAGTGATCCAGGAACCAGGTTGTAAAAGGTGTTTTCCTCGTCATCGCCACTGAAGGTCTCCTCTGGGGCTAAACAACTACTGAACACAGGGTCTGTATCTCGCACAAACAACATGGACTTTTACTGAGGGCAAAAATGCATGTGAAGTAAATGTGTAAATGTGTGTATGTACATGTAATGTGTAAATGTGTGTATGTACATGTAATGTGTAAATGTGAGTATGTACGTGTAATGTGTAAATGTGAGTATGTACATGTAATGTGTAAATGTGAGTATGTACGTGTAATGTGTATATGTACGTGTAATGTGTAAATGTGTGTATGAACATGTAATGTGTAAATGTGTGTATGTACGTGTAATGTGTAAATGTGTGTATATACATCTAATGTGTAAATGTGTGTATGCACATGTGTGTGAATGTGTGTATGTACGTGTAATGTGTAAATGTGTGTATGTACGTGTAATGTGTAAATGTTTGTGTATGTACATGTAATGTGTAAATGTGTGTATGTACGTGTAATGTGTAAATGTGTGTATGTACATGTAATGTGTAAATGTGTGTATGTACGTGTAATGTGTAAATGTGTGTGTATGTGTAATGTGTGAATGTGTGTATGTATGTGTGATGTGTGAATGTGTGTATGCACATGTAATGTGTAAATGTGTGTATGTACGTGTAATGTGTAAGTTGTGTATGTACGTGTAATGTGTAAATGTGTGTATGCACATTTATTGTGTAAATGTGTGTATGCACATGTAATGTGTGTATGTACATGTAATGTATAAATGTGTGTATGCACATGTAATGTGTGAATGTGTGTATGTACATGTAATGTATAAATGTGAGTATGTACGTGTAATGTGTAAATGTACGTGTAATGTGTAAATGTGTGTATGACCATGTAATGTGTAAATGTGTGTATGTACGTGTAATGTGTAAATGTGTGTATGTACGTGTAATGTGTAAATGTGTGTATGTACATGTAATGTGTAAATGTGAGTATGTACGTGTAATGTGTAAATGTGAGTATGTACATGTAATGTGTAAATGTGAGTATGTACATGTAATGTGTATATGTACGTGTAATGTGTAAATGTGTGTATGAACATGTAATGTGTAAATGTGTGTATGTACGTGTAATGTGTAAATGTGTGTATATACATCTAATGTGTGAATGTGTGTATGCACATGTGTGTGAATGTGTGTATGTACGTGTAATGTGTGAATGTGTGTATGCACATGTAATGTGTGAATGTGTGTATGTACGTGTAATGTGTAAATGTGTGTATGTACGTGTAATGTGTAAATGTTTGTGTATGTACATGTAATGTGTAAATGTGTGTATGTACGTGTAATGTGTAAATGTGTGTATGTACATGTAATGTGTAAATGTGTGTATGTACGTGTAATGTGTAAATGTGTGTGTATGTGTAATGTGTGAATGTGTGTATGTATGTGTAATGTGTGAATGTGTGTATGCACATGTAATGTGTAAATGTGTGTATGTACGTGTAATGTGTAAGTTGTGTATGTACGTGTAATGTGTAAATGTGTGTATGCACATTTATTGTGTAAATGTGTGTATGCACATGTAATGTGTGAATGTGTGTATGTACATGTAATGTATAAATGTGTGTATGCACATGTAATGTGTGAATGTGTGTATGTACATGTAATGTATAAATGTGTGTATGCACATGTAATGTGTAAATGTGTGTATGCACATGTAATGTGTGAATGTGTGTATGTACGTGTAATGTGTATATGCACATGTAATGTTTACATGTGTGTATGTACGTGTAATGTGTAAATGTGTGTATGTACGTGTAATGTGTAAATGTGTGTATGTACGTGTATTGTGTAAGTTGTGTATGTACGTGTAATGTGTAAATGTGTGTATGCACATTTAATGTGTAAATGTGTGTATGCACATGTAATGTGTGAATGTGTGTATGTACATGTAATGTATAAATGTGTGTATGCACATGTAATGTGTGAATGTGTGTATGTACATGTAATGTATAAATGTGTGTATGCACATGTAATGTGTAAATGTGTGTATGCACATGTAATGTGTGAATGTGTGTGTGTACGTGTAATGTGTATATGCACATGTAATGTTTACATGTGTGTATGTACATGTAATGTTTACATGTGTGTATGTACGTGTAATGTGTAAATGTGTGTATGTACGTGTAATGTGTAAATGTGTGTATGTACGTGTAATGTGTATATGCACATGTAATGTTTACATGTGTGTATGTACGTGTAATGTGTAAATGTGTGTATGTACGTGTAATATGTAAATGTGTGTATGTACATGTAATGTGTAAATGTGTGTATGCACATGTAATGTGTAAATGTGTGTATGTACGTGTAATGTGTAAATGTGTGTATGTACATGTAATGTGTGAATGTGTGTATGTACATGTAATGTGTAAATGTGTGTATGTACGTGTAATGTGTAAATGTGTGTATGTACGTGTAATGTGTAAATGTGTGTATGTACCTGAGTTTTGCTCACAGATCCAGTCATCAGGCAGAACTGAAGGATCGACGTCCTCATTCAGTCTTCTCCACTTACCACAATCAGCCCTGCTACACTGTACCCACAACACATCTACACACACACACACACACACACACACACACACACACACACACACACAAACAATCAGCCCTGCTACACTGTACCCACAACACATCTACAAACACACACACATACACACACAAACAATCAGCCCTGCTACACTGTACCCACAACACATCTACACACACACACACACACACACACACACACACACACACACACAAACACACAATCAGCCCTGCTACACTGTACCCACAACACATCTACACACACACACACACACACACACACACACACACACAAACAATCAGCCCTGCTACACTGTACCCACAACACATCTACACACACACACACACACACACACAAACAATCAGCCCTGCTACACTGTACCCACAACACATCTACAAACACACACACATAAACAATCAGCCCTGCTACACTGTACCCACAACACATCTACACACACACACACACACACACACACACACACACACACACACACACACACACACACACACACACACACACACACACAATCAGCCCTGCTACACTGTACCCACAACACATCCACACACACACACACACACACACACAATCAGCCCTGCTACACTGTACCCACAACACATCCACACACACACACACACACACACACACACACACACACACACACACACACACAATCAGCCCTGCTACACTGTACCCACAACACATCTACACACACACACACACACACACACACACACACACACACACACACACACACACACAAACAATCAGCCCTGCTACACTGTACCCACAACACATCTACACACACACACACACACACAAACAATCAGCCCTGCTACACTGTACCCACAACACATCTACACACACACACACACACACACACACACACACACAAACAATCAGCCCTGCTACACTGTACCCACAACACATCTACACACACACACACAAACAATCAGCCCTGCTACACTGTACCCACAACACATCTACACACACACACACACACACACACACACACTGTGATCCTATTTTGAGGCCTGCTAATCACAGCCAGTGAAAAAGGTCATGAGGTCAGGGCAGTGGGAAGGTCACAGGTCAGAGGTGAGTGTGTAAGTACCGTGCAAGTCTGTGCAAAGAAGCAGTCACACAGGCTGACGCTGGCAGTCACACATAAGTGTGTGTGTGACGGGTGTGTGTGTGACGAGTTTGTGTGTGATAAATGTGCGTGTGTGTGTGTGTGTGTGACGAGTGTGTGTCACAGCGGTAGTTAAGGCCCTCACATTGTTGGTCATTCCTCTCCTCCCTGAGCAGTGTTTCTTCCTGCCTCCCCCTCTCTCTCTCTCTTTCACTCTCTCTCTTCCATGTGCTGCGGAGCAACTGAACCGTGCCGCACTCCTCCGTCCCCTCCGTCTCTCCCGCTCTGCAACGTTCAGCACAGTGACAAATCCTCATGATAATGGTGAAGGTATGCCAGACAGACCCACACTGACCTACACCACCAACACTGACCCACACCACCTACACCACCCACACTGACCCACAACACCTACACCACCCACACTGACCCACAACACCTACACCACCCACACTGACCCACAACACCTACACCACCCACACTGACCCACAACACCTACACCACCCACACTGACCCACAACACCTACACCACCCACACTGACCCACAACACCTACACCACCCACACTGACCCACAACACCTACACCACCCACACTGACCCACGACACCTACACCACCCACACTGACCCACAACACCTACACCACCCACGCTGACCCACACTGACCCACAACACCTACACCACCCACGCTGACCCACACTGACACACACCACCCACACTGACCCACAACACCTACACCACCCACACTGACCCACAACACCTACACCACCTACCCCACACCATCACATCACCCACACTGACCCACACCTTCCACACCACCTACACTGACCCACACCACCCACACTGACCCACACCACCCACATCACTTACACAGGCTCATGCAGGGAAGAGAGTGTTACAGTAGTGGATCTCAACAGGGCCAAGAATGAGACAGTGTGTGTGTGTGTGTGTGTGTGTGTGTGTGTGTGTGTGTGTGTGTGTGTGTGTGTGTGTGTGTGTGTGGGAGTTATACCTGCATGTGTCCTGTTCTAAACTGGCTTGCAGTAATTCCACCTCGGTTAGCATAGTCTTGGCATCCTCTAAACACACACACACACACACACACACACACACACACACACACACACTAGGTTGAAGCATATGAATGAAGTGTGAAAACCTGAGATATAAAGGAGGAGTAAGCACATGAGGGAGAGAGAGAAGTGTCTGAATGTTGTTCACTCACTCATGAGATCTAGGGTGGAACACTCCAACACACTCTCAAATATCTCATCATACTGCGCGTCTGTCAACAGCTGGGCCTGAACACACATACACACACACACACACACACACACACACACACACACACACACACGGCAACTCTGACTACAACACAGAGAAATATATTTTTAGTAGAAAGATCTGGTTTAATTTAGTGGTGTGTTATAATGCTGGTGTGTTATAATGCGGTGTGTGTTATAATGTGGTGTGTTATAGCGGGTGTGTTATAATGCGTAATGTTGTTTTACCTTGCCTCTCTTCTCTCTCTCTCTGGTTCTCTCTGTATCCGGACCTTTCTGTTTCATTTTCGCCCTGTGTTCATCCATCTGCACTCCCTCTATCTTCCCTCTGTTGCCACACCTGGTCTTCTCTGATTTTGCCCTCTTTCCTCCTGTGGGTGCTCCATCGTGAGGGTTCAATGTTTGCTCTTTACCTCTTTTCTTTGTCTCCTGTCCCGCATCTGTCCCGTCAGCCAGCATGCCTTTCTTCCTCCACAAAGGTCGGGTCACCTCTTCTTTCTGACACTGTATCACGAGTCCCATGTTTCCCAGTGAAATCTCTCCTGTATTCCTCACTCCTGGTGCTAGGACACTACTCAGCTTGGCCCCCACCTGGTCCACGGTTGCACCTGGTCGTCCAGTTCTCTTTCTGCTCACCTCTCTCTTGTCATCCTCCTTTACCTTGTTCGCACCTGTCTTACCTGCTCGCGCTATGGGGGGAGCAAACTTAGGCTTTTCCTTTGGAACTGTGAAACATAAGCACATACACACAGCCCAAATATGTAATAAATTAGTACATATTGAATGTATATTATCTACGTACATCTAAATTATAACGTATTACAAAATATATACGTGATACATGTGTAAATTAGTTCAATATTTCTTAAGCACTGAGAACAAATCAATACAGATGGAATTCAAAATCTTTTCAGCGCTAGCGCTAACGCTAACCCTATGGAAATATTTAGCTAGTCATCTAAATTAGCTAGCTAGCGATTTTTTTGTCTAGATTATCTTATAGTTTACAGACTAGTTCCAATCTAAACTTGAAACTTCTCACCGGTCTTTGCGTCCATTCTTTCAACCGTGAGTTATATTTGAATGCGTAACGTAAATAAATGTGTTTGTTGTGAACGAATTTGAAATAGACGTTGTTCAGTTTTACTTCAAACTTCCTTCAAAGATCTCTTAAACATTTCCCGCTCCACAGAAGCTAACGGGCTAGCGTCGCGCGCGCGTTCATTTTACCGCCACCAGCTCAAAGTTGAAGCGAAGGGTTTCAGCTCAGTTAAACACAGCGAAGGGTTTCAGCTCATTTAAATACAGTGAAGGGTTTCAGCTCAAAGATAAACACAGTGAAGGGTTTCAGCTCAAAGATAAACACAGTGAAGGGTTTCAGTTCAGTTAAACATAGTGAAGGGTTTCAGTTCAGTTAAATACTGTAAAGGGTTTCAGATCAAAGATAAATACAGTGAGGGGTTTCAGCTCAGTTAAACACAGCGAAGGGTTTCAGCTCAGTTAAACACAACGAAGGGTTTCAGCTCAGTTAAACACAGCGAAGGGTTTCAGCTCAGTTAAATACAGTGAATGGTTTCAGTTCAGTTAAATACAGTGAAGGGTTTCAGTTCAGTTAAATACTGTAAAGGGTTTCAGCTCAAAGATAAATATACAGTGAAGGGTTTCAGCTCAGTTACAGTGAAGGGTTTCAGTTCAGTTAAATACCGTGAAGGGTTTCAGCTCAAAGATACAGTGAAGGGTTTCAGCTCAAAGATAAACACAGTGAAGGGGTTCAAGCAGCATATCGTGTTTATCGCAGTATTGATATACATCTGATAAAGATTAAGTGCAGAAACTGCTGTGTGATTTAGCTGTAGGCTATAGGAGACATTTTATTAACGTAACTTACTGTATCTTATACGTGTATGGGCGAGTGCATTGGTGTAGGGAAATGTTTTTATTTTCAACCAAATATAGCAAAAGTCTGTTTTCAATTGTTTTTGTATTACATTTTGCAAACTACCAAGGAAGAGAAATGATTCAGGTTGCAACTACATTTCCCATGAGCTTTTGCGTGCGACACGAAATGGGGAGTAGTGGCTAGGGCGGGGGAGTGTGTTGTGCTTGAAAAAACCTTGCTGTCGACATAAACACAATAATACTCATATAACTTTAATAAAGTCAGTTTCATGTAATTGTTTGTGACAGATGTGCTGATATTTACCAGCTTGTTGTCAGCTATGATACCCGAGAGAGTTGAACAGAAAGGTTGTTTACACGGGATATTGGTGCCCACGTCGGATTCCTGATCTTTTGGGGAGCAACAGTACAATTTAAACTTCAAGGTCTTAATCGCTAGCATCATCGTAACTCTTAATTACACGGAAACCGTATTTCCTGTATGTTGTTTCAATCCAGTGGGCTGTGTCGATCGTGTAAATGAAACACGAGAAGCTCGGCAACATTTCAGGCAGAAAAGTGGCCACCTATATCTCTAGAGGGCAGGTCCTGTTGGCGCATGCCTTCGTTTTAAGCCATTTTATTGGTTGCTACAAGAAGGGCAGCTTGGATTCGCGGTTTTTATTGGTCAACATGGCTGTCAGTCAGTCTTTCCGAAAGGCTATGGAGGAATATAAGCGTGAGGGTATGCGCTGGCTGTGAGATACAGAAGCTTGAAGCTTTTCTCGTTGATTTTTTTTGCAGACTTGTAGAGAAACCTCTTTGCATCCACGCACACGCCATTTCGAGTTAAGCGTGATTTTAGAATTTCGTGTTTAAAATCGACTTTTTGCAAGGGCATCATCGATCTAGATGTTTATAAAAGTACTTAGTGCAATTTTTCTTTGGGGTTAAGGGGTCACAGGATACAAGTCCGGCACGGTAAATAACCTGACTGGGGCAGATCTGTGGGTGTTTTTCCTCTTTTTGCAGAGAAGGCAGTTACTCGTGGGAGGGAAGCTTTAAGTCACAGCTCAGCAAAGTCAAGAAGGCGGAGAAACTCGACTGTGTGTGTGTGTGTGTGTGGGAGGGGTCTGTCTGTCCTGCTGGTGCGCCTACATTTCGCGTCCTATACTTTAGGGTATTACTAATTAGCTGTTTTTTTTAAAGGGTGGGTTTATTGAAACAACTTTTAGATGTAGCCTTGGCAGTTGGACAGAGTGGAGCACGTCCTAGTTCATGTTAAGAAACTTCAGTGCAGTCTGACGGGTTTGGTGATGATCAGTGTAGATAAAGCACTGTAAAACCGACCGCTGTAGTGACTAGTGAGCAGATAAGTTTGTTAAATTAAGTCTTCAGCACAGCACATGAGACTGTAAGTTAATGAAAGTCCTTTTGATGAATTTTCACATAATGAAGTTAATGTTGTGTTGATGTTGCGTTTCTCTTTCTCAGCGCACTGCAAGGCCCTATGGAACATGATTGAGATGTCCATAGAAACAGACACTGTTCTAACAGAAGATGGAGTGGGGGCCATTTTAACCCAGAATGCAGTGGGGTGCAGTAAGTTGCCCAGCCCCCTCCCCAGTGTGTGTCCTTTCACTGTGGACGAGGTGCTGGAGGATGTCCCCGCGGGGGCGGGGCCGGAGGACGTCCAGGGGGTTGGGAAGGCCTTGCGTCAGAGGAACGGCGTGCCGGCCGCAGCCACTGGGGGGCAGCAGCCTCTGAAAGTGGGTAAGCGGAGATACAGCAGCAACGTGGCGTCCGGCGTCAAACACGGCGGCCAGGGTAAACGTCGGCGCCGGGCCGCCTCGGAGTCTGAGCCCGTCCTGCCGACCGACTTCCTGCTGGGCGGGAACATCTTCGACCCGCTGAACCTCAACAGCCTGCTGGACGAGGAGGTGAGCCGGGTGCTGAACGCGGAGACGCCCAAGTCCTCACCGCTGCCCACCAAGAGCAGAGAACCCGTGGAGATACTCATCCCTCGAGACATCACCGACCCCCTCAACCTCAGTGGGAGGGGTGGACACGCCCACAAAGGCGTGCTGGCCACGCCCATAAAGAGCGGCAGCAGGCGGCGTCATAGAAACCGACACCATGCGGGGGTGAACGCTGGGGTCTCCGGCCAGCCGGACCCTGCTGACCCAGAAAGGTCAAAGGACACGAGAGAAGAAGGCACGAAGCCGTTGTTTCCAGCGCTGCATGCAGACGTGCCAGCAGGTGCAGTATCGGAGGTGTCCAGTGGGGGCGCCGTGCTGCTGGGTCTGCAGACGGTGGAGGAGTCGCCACGCCCCTATGAGCTCAACACATCCATCAACTGCAGGGACGAGGTGGTCCCGCCCCTTCTGCCCCCGCGCACAAGCACCTCCGCCAACTCCGCCCACAGTCAGACACACACAGGAAGTAGTCACGTCGCAAACTCCGTATCCAAGCACCGAAAACGACGACGCACCGTTAGCCGTTCAGATCGCCTGTCGATTACTCCGACTCCTAGCAACAAGCAGACCAGCTTGGACCGGAGGCGGAGTCAGACTTTCCACACACCTATTGTAGGCGGAGCCACAGGAAGCCACTGCACAGGAACTCGGACACCACAATATCACAAACCACATCGCAAGTTCCAGTATGGGACCTACAGCCATTACTATGGTTACCAGACACCAGGACTTGACACAGACCCACGTCTGGCGTTTTTTAAACCCGAATGGTTCAGAGGGAAAAAAGTCCTAGACGTTGGCTGCAACACGGGTCACGTGACCCTCGCCATCGCCAAGAACTGGAGCCCCGCCCACATCCTGGGCCTGGACATCGACGGCAGGCTGGTGCACGCAGCACGGCAGAATCTGCGCCACTTCCTGTCTGAGCTGCAGAGAC
>NW_027506871.1:2047500-2195000 GCF_052324685.1 Brachyhypopomus gauderio
TTAACAACAGACCTCTCTCCCCTCAGATCCAGACTAACAACAGACCTCTCTCCCCTCAAACCCAGACTAACAACAGACCTCTCTCCCCTCAGACCCAGATTAACAGACCTCTCTCCCCTCAGACCCAGATTAACAGACCTCTATCCCCTCAGATCCAGACTAACAACAGACCTCCGTCCCTTAATCCCAGACTAACTCCATCCACACTCCCGTTAAACCCAGACTAAGTCCTGTCTATACTCAGGTCCAGTATGGCACCTGTGCACACACCCTAGACACGGACGTTTATTTGTGCTTGTGATGAAGGCTGTAGGCACTGCCCTTCCGTGTCTGTCACACTAGCTTGTCTAACTGTTCTCAGTGACATCTATCTAAAACCCGTAGAGAAGTAATTTATATTAGTCAAAAATCTTTTTCTCATTTCCAATTATAGAACTGTAGAAACTGTTGGTAAAATGAACATGGTGTGACCACAGAAAGGACAAACTGGAAAAATTGAAATACACACTTATAGATGTACAGTAATAATATGCAAATATGTATTCATTCATATAAAAATATTCATTACAAACAGAAGGGAAAGTCTTCCTGCTAGGTAGTTTATGTGAATATTGCTCCCTCTAGTGGCCGTGTTTACCAAACAGATTACAAACATACAGTTAAAATCACAAAACAAACTTTTAATATCTAACATTTGTTAAAAAAATACAAAAATGTTAGAGTGTGTATTATACTGGTGTATATACATGTGCTTACATGATTACAGATTTGTGTAGGTTTTTGTGAATTATCTCAGATGTCTTTATGTTTATATGGACACACAAGTAAAGCCCGTCCTGCTGCTATAGATGTGCTGTAGTTCTGACGTAGTTCAAAACTAGGAGCTGAAAAGGGGAGGAGTCAGAGAGCCAATCAAAGATCACAGGATGTGGTTACCATGGGAACCACCTTGGTGGGGGGGAATCCATTTGTCCTCGTGCTGAAAAGACAGAAACAGAAGATGAACAAACATGAGAGTTTAAATATCCACCCAGTACAGAATCTACACCAGTATGAGTTTAAATATCCACCCAGTACAGAATCTACACCAGTATGAGTTTAAATATCCACCCAGTACAGAATCTACACCAGTATGAGTTTAAATATCCACCCAGTACAGTATCTACACCAGTATGAGTTTAAATATCCACCCAGTACAGAATCTACACCAGTATGAGTTTAAATATCCACCCAGTACAGAATCTACACCAGTACGAGTTTAAATATCCACCCAGTAGCCTACAGAATCTACACCAGTACGAGTTTAAATATCCACCCAGTACAGAATCTACACCAGTATGAGTTTAAATATCCACCCAGTACAGAATCTACACCAGTACGAGTTTAAATATCCACCCAGTACAGAATCTACACCAGTACGAGTTTAAATATCCACCCAGTACAGAATCTACACCAGTACGAGTTTAAATATCCACCCAGTACAGAATCTACACCAGTACGAGTTTAAATATCCACCCAGTACAGAATCTACACCAGTACGAGTTTAAATATCCACCCAGTACAGAATCTACACCAGTACGAGTTTAAATATCCACCCAGTACAGAATCTACACCAGTACGAGTTTAAATATCCACCCAGTACAGAATCTACACCAGTACGAGTTTAAATATCCACCCAGTACAGAATCTACACCAGTACGAGTTTAAATATCCACCCAGTACAGAATCTACACCAGTACGAGTTTAAATATCCACCCAGTACAGAATCTACACCAGTACGAGTTTAAATATCCATTAAATATCCGAGTTTATTTATGTATCTCTCTGTGATGACTGTTCGATCGCACCCCCCCCCCTCCGTACACACATGCCCCTCAAGATACAGTTGTGATCAAATTTATTCAACCCCCAATGCTGCGAAGGGTTTTATGGAATTCAGTGCACATTTGTAATTGTGTTCATAATGAAATCTTACAAGGACTTGTTAAAGAACTAAATGCAACTAAGATAGCATCAATTTTTTTTGTCATAAAGTATTAAATGGCCTTTTTGTGATTTCTTCATTGACACAATTATTCAACCCCTTTACGACTACCACTCCTAAGAACAGAGGTTCATTCCAGTGTTTTCCATCAGGTATTGAAAACATCTGTGGATGTCAACGAGCAGCAATCAAGCATGATAAGCACCAATTAGGCAGATTTAAAAGGACTGTGATACTCAGCTCCTTCTAGACATCTACTGGTGTGTTTCCAAGCATGGTGAAGGCAAGAGAATGGTCCCAGAAGACAAGAGAAGAGGTTATTGCTCTTCACAAGAATGGCAATGGATATAAAAAGATTGCGAAGTTGTTAAATATTCCAAGAGACACTATCGGAAGTATTATTCGCAAGTTCAAGTTAAAGGGCACAGTGGAAACGTTACCTGGTCGTGGCAGAAAGAAGATCCTGACCGCGACTGCTGTGCGCTACCTGAAGCGTAATGTGGAGAAAAATCCCCGCGTGACTGCTAAGGAACTGAAAAAAGACCTGTCAGATGTGGGCACTGAAGTTTCAGCTCAGACAATAAGGCGCGCACTGCATAACGAAGACCTCCATGCCAGAACGCCCAGACGCACCCCCTTGCTGACTCCAAAGAACAAGAAAAGTCGACTGCAGTATGCCAAAAGTCATGTGGACAAGCCACAAAGGTTTTGGAACAGGTTTTGGAAACTAAATTAGAACTGTTTGGGACAATGGACCAGCGCTATGTTTGGAGAAGGAAGAACCAGGCTTATGAACAAAAGAACACCTTGCCTACTGTGAAGCATGGCGGGGGGTCAATCATGCTTTGGGGCTGTTTTGCTTCTAATGGTACAGGAAAGCTTCAACGTGTGCAGGGTACCATGAATTCCCTTCAGTACCAGGAGATCTTGGAGGAAAATGTGATGGAGTCAGTCACAAACCTGCGGCTTGGGAGACGTTGGACCTTCCAACAGGACAATGATCCGAAGCACACATCCAAGTCCACTAGAGCATGGTTGAACATGAAAGGCTGGAACATTCTAGAGTGGCCATCACAATCACCAGACTTAAATCCAATTGAGAACCTCTGGTGGGACCTAAAGAAGGCAGTTGCAGTGCGCAAGCCTAAGAATGTGACTGAACTGGAGGCTTTTGCCCATGAAGAATGGGCTAAGATACCCATAGGTCGCTGCAAGACACTTGTGTCAAGCTATGCTTCACGCTTGAAAGCTGTCATAACTGGAAAAGGATGTTGTACTAAGTACTAAAAAATAATGTCACTAGGGGGTTGAATAAAACTGATAATGATGTGAGCACAGTAAAGACATTTGTGGTTATTCCATCATAAATATTATGTAATGTTTGTCTAATTTATAAGTGCCTCTTTGATATAATTGTAAATAAGATGACTGAAATGATCAAAATCAATGTCAAACTGGCCAAAACACTTTATTTCAGTGGGGGTTGAATAAATTTGATCACAACTGTAGGTAGGCTATTCAATGAATGAATTGTTAATCTCCGGTGAATATACAGACGAACAAATAAGGACAGCAACAACAGACTCACAACGAACTTATAACAGTGTTGCCAACTCTCACGCAATGAGCGTGAGACACACGCAGTCTTCACACGCTCTCACACCATACATCCGATTTCTCACGCTGAAAAAGTTTATTTATCTCCGATCCATATCTAATGAGTTACTAGTTCGCTCTGGCGCCAACCACTGGCGATCGATCGCTTTAGGCGCAGCATAGAGGAAACATATAATACATACCCCCCCCCCCCCCCCCCCCCGCCCCGCCCCCAAATCAAATCACACTCCTACCCAGCAAACATGCGACGTCAGAAAGACGTTAAAATCATGTCTGTATCACGTCGGTCAGTCCAGACTCACTTATGCACGTCTGGTGGACGTTCAAAACTGGTTCAAAGTCTGACAGTCCGACTAGGCCCTCAGCTAGACGTCTATGGACGTGCATGACGAGTTTTCTATCTGAACGTCTGACTAAGACCTTTATTGGATGTCAGTGGACGTGCAAAATGGTTCACTATTCACACGTCTGACTAGGGTCTCTATTGAATGTCAGTGGACGTGCGAAATGGGTTCACTATCCACATTAATATTTTCACATCATATTTAGCTATTTGTTAAATATACTAACTACTGCATATTTAATGTTCAATCCTTTAGTATTCTATGCCCCCCCCCTACACACACACACACACACACACACACCTTTTTTATTCTCGTACTGGCCAGTTTCAGCTGTCACTCAGTAATCATGCACTCACTGCACAATCAAAAGCAGAGAAGTGACCGCGCTCATCATTTTCCTGGTGAAGAGAGCAGAGCGCGAGGAGCGAAAGGCAAAGCTAATTTGTTCTATTACAATAATGATGTAGCTACTATATGTATTTTGTGAGACACCAGCATATTGTCAGTGCAATGCAAAATATTAAATTAGTTAGCTTGCTACTTCTGTGTTTCTCAATTCAGGACTTTGTCTTGTAGCAAATGCGGATTTTAATTATGTCTCTACCTCGGCTGTGATTTGCAGGCAGTCTTAGGGAGAATATGAAATATTAAACAGAAAAGAAAAAAGTGTATTAATTGTGTCAGGAACAGCACATGATTGCCGTGTGATGCGGTTCACCTGCTACTCATCGCCCCGCCCCTTTCGCTACTATTTAAGCTTCCTCCTCTCTCTTCCGGGTTGTGAAGTATTGGTACCATGCCACGTACCGAGCGGTCTCTCCGTGTACCGACCTCTGCTCTCCTCCTAGACCTCGTCCCCTGCCTAGTCCCTCTGTACCTCCTGGCTTCTGTCTCACCGGCGTGACCCTGGACTATCCTGACTACATTTACAATACTCCTGTACAACACACCCTGAACGGAGTAACTCACCTGTTCAAGTGCTCTGTGATTGCTGTTTCAATAAAAGCGGTTGTTATCCGCACTTGGATCCTTGTCTGTCTGATCAATACGTTACAAATAGTCTGTGTACCACACCATGATACTTGGAATACAAACATTATTGAAAATGAGCGCGAACATTTTTGCGCGCTTTATATAATATGGAGAGGGTGCAAAACTGGTTCGCGTATGCCGAATATGCGTCTTTCTGATACAACATGTGCTGGTCGTTTGTCAGTATTGTATATTATTACAATAGTTCATGTAAAAATAAAAATGCAGGCAATCAACAGCCGTCGCTGTATCCCACTGAGCAAAGACACGTCCAAAAGACGTCAATTAAACGTCTTCGTCAGACGTTCAAAAGACGTCCACTGAAAAGCCAGAATGAAAGTTTTTGCGACGTCTTTTTTTAAACGTCTTTTGAACGTCCATTAGCCTACTGACATTCAGTTGACGTCAGTAATAGACGTTCAAAAGACGTTTAAAAAAGACGTCGCAAAAACTTTCATTCTGGCTTTTCAGTGGGGACGTGTCTTTGCTCAGTGGGTAGTGATTTTGTAAAGTTGGCAACCTTGCTTATAATGAATAAAATAAGTGTAAATTAAAAGGTTTGAAGTGTGCTCGTGTATTTAGGGGGCACTGGAGTAGAGAGCCAAATGAAGTCAACTTTTGGGGGAAAAAGATCCCCCCCCATCACAATGCTGGCTACGGGCCTGAACTGTAAAATAAACATGACCTGACAACTGAAAGGACAAACTGGAAAAAGCAGGAATACACAATTACCGTAAATTTATAATACGTAAATATTTATTAATTCATATAAAAATGTGTTAATTACAAACAGAAGGAAAAGTCTTCCTGGTAGGCAGTTTATGTAAATATGGCTCCCTCTAGTGGCCGTGTTTACCAAACAGATTACAAACATATATTTAAAATCACAAAACAAACTTTTAATATTTGTTAATACTTGTGTTAGAAATTCTGAAACCCTTAAATGGTGAGCACAATAAAAGTCAGAAGTTGGGTTAGATAATAAAGTACAATGATTTAATTTAACAAAGCATGGATTAACCCTTGAGATCTCATTCACACACACACAAGGTGTCTGTTGCAGAGAGCCCAGAGACCCTTCTCCAAGAGATCCCTGTTACAAACGCACAAGGCGTCTGCAAGAGAGAGCTTGTGTGTGTGTGAATGAGATCTCAAAGTTTAATCCATGCTTTGTTAAAATAAATCATTGTACTTTATTATCTAACCCAACTGCTTCTGACTTTTATTGTGTCATTTTATATATAAAATATATAATATAGTGTTTATTATACTGGTGTACTGGAAGTGAGCAGATCGTACCCAGTGACGTAAGCAGATCGTACCCAGTGACGTGAGCAGATCGTACCCAGTGACGTGAGCAGATCGTACCCAGTGACGTGAGCAGATCGTACCCAGTGACGTGAGAGTGAACGTCATCAAAACATGAGCAGAAAGAAGCTGAAAGGGGGAGGAGTCAGAGAGCCAAGCAGAGATCACAGGGTGTGGTCACCATGGAAACCGCTTTAGTGGAGGGAATCCTTTTGTCCCTTTGCTGAAAAGAGAGAAACATAAAACACAGAAGATCAGTAAACAAGAGAGTTTAAACATCCACCCAGTACAAAATCTACACCAGTATGAGTTTAAATATCCACCCAGTACAGAATCTACACCAGTATGAGTTTAAATATCCACCCAGTACAGAATCTACACCAGTACGAGTTTAAATATCCACCAAGTACATAATCTACACCAGTATGAGTTTAAATATCCACCCAGTACAGAATCTACACCAGTATGAGTTTAAATATCCACCCAGTACAGAATCTACACCAGTATGAGTTTAAATATCCACCCAGTACAGGATCTACACCAGTATGAGTTTAAATATCCACCCAGTACAGAACCTACACCAGTACGAGTTTAAATATCCACCCAGTACAGAATCTACACCAGTATGAGTTTAAATATCCACCCAGTACAGAATTTACACCAGTATGAGTTTAAATATCCACCCAGTACAGAATCTACACCAGTATGAGTTTGTTCATATTGCTGTCTGGACTATAGTGCAGTCCTGCTTATTCAGCGAACATGTTAGCAGTGTTGATAACTTAGAAAGACATATGAACAGTGTACCTGATATGCACTTAAATATTTCCTCATTTATCTTCTCATATTATGTCAAAGTCATATGGTGGTGCTGAACACATCAATAAAAGCCCTATTGCTCTTTTTATTCATATTGTGAAGGTCTGAACTTAAAACTACTGAACTGTCCTACACCACTACAGACACTGTGCATCATAATCACTACAGTACACTACTACTGTGCATCATAATCACTACAGTACACTACTACTGTGCATCATAATCACTACAGTACACTACTACTGTGTATCATAATCACTACAGTACACTCCTACTGTGCATCATAATCACTACAGTACACTACTACTGTGCATCATAATCACTACAGTACACTACTACTGTGTATCATAATCACTACAGTTCACTACTACTGTGCATCATAATCAGGGGCATAGCAGCAAATTCTGGGCCCTGTACGCTCTCAATGTCAGTGGGCCCCTATAAATGACAGTAAACGAGGCACATGAGTAAAATGGGCCCTTCTCCCTACTCGGGCCCTGGTAGTCAGGTCCACTTTCCCCCCCACTACCACGCCCATGATCATAACACTACTGTAGTATTACTACAACCTCCACTAGCGTTCAGCACTGCGGGTGTAGTGTAATCCTGAGGCGGACACACACGTCGAGGAGAGTGACCGACATTATTATTGGGGTTTTCACATTTAACATTATTCAACATGACAGATAAACGGACAGAACGCCAACGATGAGGCGTGATAACACACACTTAACTAACCGGAACACAGAAACAAGGAACTTAAAGACTTAAACACACATGGCTACACATTAACCACGTATACATACAAACTCTCAGGCATCATACATGCAGCGTACAAACTAGGAAGAAGCATGAAGCACACATCAACAGATTTACACCCGGCTAACGTAAAACCACCAACCAGAAACACTAAACACAAAGATCTTAAACATGAACACTTTACAAAGATGTACTACTCGAAAATCCTAGACCAGATACCATTACAATACTAGAACGATACTTTAAACAAACTCTTCATTTACATTTATGGCCTTTGGCAGACGCCGTTATCCAGAGCGACTTACATTTTTATCTCTTTTTTTTTTATACAAGTGAGCAATTGAGGGTTAAGGGCCTTGCTCAGGGGCACCTCAGTCATGGCCTCAGGTCTGGGAATCGAACCTGGGACCCTCTGGTCACAAGACCAGTTCCCTAACCACCAGGCCATGACTGCCCTCTTCAAACAATGAACCCTGAGGGTCAACCTTTGACTCCTGCTATTAAGCACACTGAATTATGGACTGACGTGAAACGGCTGGGTAGGCCATGTCTAGGGGCGTGGCACAAGGAAAGAACCGAAACGTAGGTCTGCCCGGGGGCAGGGCCAGGCGTGACAAGACGTGACATTTATGTCCAGTGATAAATTACTGTTCTAATATGTTATTTCATACCAACAACTGATTAGTGGATAATTTTATACATACAAAATCTTTTTTTTAATCTTTCTGTCCTGAAAGGGGTAATCAGTAGCCTGCCTATTTTACTATCAGTGAAACAGTGTTAGAGATGAAGAATATGCAAAAAAGAAGAAAACGAATGATAATGAAAATATGAACATGTAAATGCAAATTTAAGGGTTAAAGACACTGAGACACATGTGGTGCAGTGAATCACACAGAAACACAGGCTACACGTGTTTCAACAATTATTTCACCCTGTGCACCGCCGCAAAGCATTAAACAAATCAAATGCAAAAATATAAATAATATGAACTTGATGAGACATTCATGGTGCAGACAGACAGCTTGTGAGCACTGTGGTGTAAGGATGTGAGTCTCAGCTCCAGATTTACCTCGGCATTTCAAAAATATGAAAGTGCCCACGAGAGTTACAACAACTCCAGTCCCAAGTATTCCAATGATGACGTATTTCATTTGGATGAATCGATGACCTACAACACAATCAAAAGGGTTCAAGTCACTGATATTTCAACAGGAAGAAAATTCATTTGTTAAATCCTAGAATTTGTCACTTCAAGATGTTTTTGGGAAAAATGCAGCTCACATTGTGTAATATCTCTCGGCATTGCCATGATAAAACATTTAATATCTGTGTGTGAACAGACCAGAAATAAATTATAACTGACTGCATATAGGCAAACTACTGTTGCACTCTGTTCAGTACTGATATAACAGTGATGTAATACCAGCATCACTCTTATGTCATCACTCTTGTGTCATTAGTGATGTAATACCAGCATCACTATGGTGTCATTAGTGATGTAATACCAGCATCACTATGGTGTCATTAGTGATGTAATACCAGCATCACTCTTGTGTCATTAGTGATGTAATACCAGCATCACTATGGTGTCATTAGTGATGTAATACCAGCATCACTCCGGTGTCATTAGTGATGTAATACCAGCATCACTCTGGTGTCATTAGTGATGTAATACCAGCATCACTATGGTGTCATTAGTGATGTAATACCAGCATCACTACGGTGTCATTAGTGATGTAATACCAGCATCACTCTGGTGTCATTAGTGATGTAATACCAGCATCACTATGGTGTCATTAGTGATGTAATACCAGCATCACTATGGTGTCATTAGTGATGTAATACCAGCATCACTATGGTGTCATTAGTGATGTAATACCAGCATCACTCTTGTGTCATTAGTGATGTAATACCAGCATCACTATGGTGTCATTAGTGATGTAATACCAGCATCACTCCGGTGTCATTAGTGATGTAATACCAGCATCACTCTGGTGTCATTAGTGATGTAATACCAGCATCACTCCGGTGTCATTAGTGATGTAACACCAGCATCGCTCCGGTGTCATTAGTGATGTAATACCAGCATCGCTCCGGTGTCATTAGTGATGTAATACCAGCATCACTCTGGTGGTATTAGTGATGTAATACCAGCATCACTCTGGTGTCATTAGTGATGTAATACCAGCATCACTATGGTGTCATTAGTGATGTAATACCAGCATCACTATGGTGTCATTAGTGATGTAATACCAGCATCACTTTGGTGTCATTAGTGATGTAACACCAGCATCGCTCCGGTGTCATTAGTGATGTAATACCAGCATCACTCTGGTGGTATTAGTGATGTAATACCAGCATCACTCTGGTGTCATTAGTGATGTAATACCAGCATCACTCTGGTGGTATTAGTGATGTAATACCAGCATCACTCTGGTGGTATTAGTGATGTAATACCAGCATCACTCTGGTGTCATTAGTGATGTAATACCAGCATCACTCTGGTGTCATTAGTGATGTAATACCAGCATCACTCTGGTGTCATTAGTGATGTAATACCAGCATCACTCTGGTGTCATTAGTGATGTAATACCAGCATCACTCTGGTGTCATTAGTGATGTAATACCAGCATCACTCCGGTGTCATTAGTGATGTAATACCAGCATCACTCTGGTGGTATTAGTGATGTAATACCAGCATCACTCTGGTGTCATTAGTGATGTAATACCAGCATCACTCTGGTGTCATTAGTGATGTAATACCAGCATCACTCTGGTGTCATTAGTGATGTAATACCAGCATCACTCTGGTGTCATTAGTGATGTAATACCAGCATCACTCCGGTGTCATTAGTGATGTAACACCAGCATCACTCCGGTGTCATTAGTGATGTAACACCAGCATCACTCTGGTGTCATTAGTGATGTAATACCAGCATCACTCTGGTGTCATTAGTGATGTAATACCAGCATCACTCTGGTGTCATTAGTGATGTAATACCAGCATCACTCTGGTGTCATTAGTGATGTAATACCAGCATCACTCTGGTGTCATTAGTGATGTAATACCAGCATCACTATGGTGTCATTAGTGATGTAATACCAGCATCACTATGGTGTCATTAGTGATGTAATACCAGCATCACTCTGGTGTCATTAGTGATGTAATACCAGCATCGCTCCGGTGTCATTAGTGATGTAATACCAGCATCACTCTGGTGGTATTAGTGATGTAATACCAGCATCACTCTGGTGTCATTAGTGATGTAATACCAGCATCACTCTGGTGTCATTAGTGATGTAATACCAGCATCACTCTGGTGTCATTAGTGATGTAATACCAGCATCACTCTGGTGTCATTAGTGATGTAATACCAGCATCACTCTGGTGTCATTAGTGATGTAATACCAGCATCACTCCGGTGTCATTAGTGATGTAACACCAGCATCGCTCCGGTGTCATTAGTGATGTAATACCAGCATCGCTCCGGTGTCATTAGTGATGTAATACCAGCATCACTCTGGTGTCATTAGTGATGTAATACCAGCATCACTCTGGTGTCATTAGTGAGGACAGATCAGTTGTGTTTATGTCTTCTTACTTATGACATTGTCATTACACAATCACACTGTGAAACTACGTGTGAGTATTTCCAGTGTTTTTCAGTAGTGCAGGGCTACACACCAAAGATGTAAATGTGTGTCTCCATCATGGGGTGCTGTTTCACTCTGCAGTAGTAGATGTTGTCTTCATTCCTGTACACAGTGATGTGGTGAACCACTCTGTCTCCGTGTGTTTGTTCAGGTACACTATAGAGTTCTGTTCTCCTGCTGTCCAGCCACTGGAGCTCAGCTTCAGGCCACCAGCCTTCAATTTCACATAGAAGATGAACCCCACCTGAGTTATCACCTGAGTTATCAGTGTACCATTCTCTGATCTCTGGATGAGTTCCAACACCTGTGGATAAACCAAAGAATCAAGCAGGTTAACAGGAGTTTAAATAATCACATTTACCTAAATATAGGGAAGGGGTCAAATACACAAGATAGTGCATAACAAATGGGCTTAAACAGAAGCACTTTTTGTCTTAAACCTGTTAGAAAGACGAAATCAAACTACGTTTGTAATTTTGTTCGGTTTATAATTTTTGTGTGTGCCATTAAAATACGTGTAACAGGATGACTTATCCTGAGCTGGATTTGAACCTAGGTTCCCACTTACAAGGAACCCCTAACCCCTAACCCCTAACCCCAGAGAGAATTCAAGTGAGTGAAGGTACCGCTGCAGACTATAGAGAGAGAGATCCCATCTTCTAAACTCTAATGGTTACTAAGGTTACTTGTCCATCACCTGTTGATTCTTCCGAGATACTATATAACATCTTCAGAAAACCATATACAATATGAAATATTGTCCCAGTTGGCATACTCAGCTATTTTTTAACCATCTCACTGGTTCTACAACCTACACAGATTTTGTCTTTTTGTCTGATAACTGTAAGGGTTGATTCCAGGGGTGGATTATTGTCACCATGAGGTAATCAAGCCACGGTCTGGCGGTAGAGTATCGGGTTACCAACGCAGAGATCTGGGTTCAAATCCTGATCTGCACTTATAAACTCTATTTATCTCACTTCCAAATTGACATGATCAGGCCATGCAACAAATCCTGTCCCAGCTGCAGGGTCTCAACGTCTGTCCCATCTGCAGGGTCTCAACGTCTGTCCCAGCACTTGGGTCCTACCTTCAAACCTACATGGCTCACCCAGTTAGCCTCGGTTACACCATCCAAGGTTCAATCCTGCTTCTGGCAAATCACATTACAGTGATTACACTGATTTCCTATTGAATCTGCTTGTACTGCATTTCAAGCTTGTTGCTCTTTTGGACTGTCCAATAAAGATTCCCGTGATGTCTGTGGCACAGAAGAAGAAATCAAGACCCATGCAGATCCTTACAGGTCCTAGTTTAATATCCAGTGTGGGTATCCAAACTACAGCCAATCAACAGAATGGGGTCAGTAATGGGAGGGCTACATCCGTCATATCCACCCATATTAACCACGTACCTGTCCTCCCTTGCACAAACTTCCTATTTACTTTGATTCAGCATATTTAATCAATATATACTGTAATCACTCCTCAATAAAGTGTGTTTGCGCTTCTTGGTACGATCAACTCTGTCTCTTTCCTATTTTTTTTTTTTATTGTTTATTGTTTATTCAATCATAAAAACATATATAAATTTAGCACATTTTAAATGGGGGGGGAGGGGGGTATAAAGGGAGAAGAAAAGGGGGGGTATAAAGGGGGACAGAAACAAAAGGAAGAGGGGGTTATACAGATATATAATATGTATATGGTATAATATAGTGCAATATAGTATATTATAATATAACATAATACAATAATATATAATATACCATATTGCTTATAAAAAGATAGAAATGTACTTTAATCATGAACTTGTGATTTGTTTGCTACAGTTGAATTTGCTTATGTTGTGATGTAATATTTGAGTTAGTTGTGTCTAGATTAAGTCTGTATCTGTATTTATGGTAGGCTCTAAGTGTGTATCTGGGGGGATATAATATATTAGAAGATTTTTCCAGTGATTGATGTTTATGTTATTTTTTGTTTTCCAATTCATGAGGATGACTTTTTTGGCAATGACTAGCGACATTAGGATTGTTCTATTGTTTTGTGGTGTTGTGCTAATGGTTGATATGTCCCCTAGTAGGCATAATGAAGGTGTTGGATGAATTTGGGTATTTAGTGCTTGAGATAGATGAGTAGTGACTTCATTCCAAAACAGGTTAACTGGAGTGCAGTGCCACATAGCATGGATATAATTATCAACAGTGTTCTGATTACAGTGTGTACAGTTTGGTGAGTTTGTGAATCCCATTTTATACATTTTGTATGTGGTATAGTGTACTCGGTGGATAACTTTATACTGGATTAGTTGTAAATTAGTATTTGTGATAATGCTATAGTTATTATTACATATCTGTATCCAAAAGTTGGTATTAAAAGTTGATGATAAATCTTCTGTCTCTTTCCTATTGAGAACCATCACACCCCAGGAACCTGAAGGGAGACAAACCAGTTCACTGAGAGGTCAAGGTAGGGTCGTGGGCTAACGTCAAGGTGTTTCCCTGAAGTCACAGCCTAGGCAGAAAAAACAACCCTGACCATAGGCAATACATCTCAAATGGGAATATGTGTAGCTATTTATAGGTGTAGGGGACATGAGAAACAGATGAACCCTAGTAATGATGGGAGGAGGATCGGGTTAGTTGGAACAGGGAATTCTGGGAAATGGAGTTTGTGGGGCAAGGCTGCAAGATGGACCAATGTCATGTCTGAGTTCAATCTTTCACTAAAGTACCAAATCAAATAAAAAATTTATTTATATAGCGCCTTTTACAACAGTTGTTGTCACAAAGCAGCTTTACAAGTGCCGAGTCCTAGCCCCCAGTGAGCAAGCCAAAGGTGACAGTGGCAAGATAAACTCCCTAAGAGCATGAGGAAGAAACCTTGAGAGGAACCAAGACTCAGGGGGGGACTCAACCGTCCGTCACAAGGGGCTGTGTCTTTTCTGCTACCTGATATCATGAGAACTACAGCAGAAATACAAAAACCCTCCAAGTATCCAACATCCTCGTGTTAAATCTGAAATGCAGATGTGGTCAGTATGGATGCTAAAATGGGACCATCTTATGTCAACCTCTGTTGGATCTGTGGAGGAAAATTTGCAGCAATACACAGAATTTGTGCCCTTTTTTTGTATTGCTACATGTGCTTTAGAAGAACTCAAACTGTTCATTTATTCGCTCTACAAGTTCCACACTCTGTAGAATCCACGTGGAGTATAGTACATATAATACATATAGTATAGTACATTCTGTCATGATGAATGATGAATCCACGTGGGGTATAGAATATATAGTACATATAGTATATATAGTACATACAATATATATAGTATATATAGTACATATAATATATATATAGTACATATAGTATATATAGTACATATAGTACATATAGTCCATATAGTCCATATAATATATATAGTATATATAGTACATATAGTCCATATAGTCCATATAATATATATAGTATATATAGTACATATAGTACATATAGTCCATATAATATATATAGTATATATAGTACATATAGTCCATATAGTCCATATAATATATATAGTATATATAGTACATATAGTATATGGACGAAAGCTGAACACTAAACAGCCGACACCAAGTTTAGAGCTCAGCTGTTTCAGCTTTGTTCTATCTACTGTTAATTACATTTAATACATACATGAACATTTGTGTCAGTTCAAAACGTTGATGTTCTTCTTTGCTTCATTATTTTTTTGTTTACCATCTAGATACGTCTTGAGGAGCAGACTCACCGCTGACGTTAAATGATGTCTCCATCCTCTGATCTCCCTCTTGGACTACGCAGGTACAGCAGTTGGTCTCAGTCTTCTGCACAGTGATGATGCTACTCACGTTAATGCGTCCACTGTGTTTATAAAGCAAACTATTATTTCCCTCACTGCCCAACCACAGAACTTCAGGTTCAAACTTCCAGCCTGTAGTTTCACACAGTAGGCTGATCACTCCTGAGACATCAGTGCTCAACACAAGGATCTCTGGAGCTGTTCCAATATCTGTGTATTAAGAGACCATAAAACAGCTCAGCACTGTACACATGAGAAACAATGATCATGTTCTGATGACACACAGAGCCCTAAAGATCCTTTAACCAGGAAGCAGTAATGTGTTTTACTTCCTCTGCCATGTACACTTATTAAAATATAAACATCTGTTATTCCTTTAACTGATTTGAACACTCAAAAACATGGACAACAGACTTGACAAAACAAGGAACACCTGAGCACAGTAACAAGGGGCGGGGCTACAAAACAAGGAACACCTGAGCACAGTAACAAGGGGCGGGGCTACAAAACAAGGAACACCTGAGCACAGTAACAAGGGGCGGGGCTACAAAACAAGGAACACCTGAGCACAGTAACAAGGGGCGGGGCTACAAAACAAGGAACACCTGAGCACAGTAACAAGGGGCGGGGCTACAAAATAAGGAACACCTGAGCACAGTAACAAGGGGCGGGGCTACAAAACAAGGAACACATGAGCACAGTAACAAGGGGCGTGGCTACAAAACAAGGACCACCTGAGCACAGTAACAAGGGGCGTGGCTACAAAACAAGGACCACCTGAGCACAGTAACAAGGGGCAGGGCTACAAAACAAGGAACACCTGAGCACAGTAACAAGGGGCGGGGCTACAAAACAAGGAACACCTGAGCACAGTAACAAGGGGCGGGGCTACAAAACAAGGAACACCTGAGCACAGTAACAAGGGGCGGGGCTACAAAACAAGGAACACCTGAGCACAATACCAAGGGGTGGGGTTACAAATTAAAGGAGGGTCCATGCATAAGCAAAACAGACCTGACAGGTGGGGGCGGGGCTAGACGTGACAAAAGCACACAGGAAACGTGTCTCTTACCTTCAACAGTGAGTTGAACAGTGGCGTCTTTGCCCTGAACTCCACACTTGTATACTCCCTGATCAGACCATTGAACTTTCTTCAGTAGTAGTGAGGTGTTGCCCTGCTGTAGTTCCTCTATAAACAGAGATGTTCTACCTCTGTATGAAGGGTCCTGATCACCAGTCTGGTCTGTTTTATTCTTATAGTGATGCACTACTCTGTTATTCAGGTCTGGTCTGGTCCACATCACTTCCATGTCCACAGTACTCACAGAGAGGTTGTAGGATTTGAGTGAACACAGCAGAGTGACGTCAGAACCACTATCAGCAACAACATCATCTCCACCCTGCAGTCTGAACCTCCAAGCTCCTGTAATGAGGAACATCACCACAGTGAACACACATACTCACTGTACACCACACACACAAATACTCCACACACATACTCACTGTACACCACACACACACTCACTGTCCACACACATAGACACTCCACAAACATACACTACACACAGATATTTCACACCACCCAGACCATCATAGCGACTCACACTTGCTTGGGGAGCACCATAAAGCTATCACAGATTAATTAAAATCAGCGATTGGCCTTGTGGAAATAAAACTTAGCGAGATTCAGTCCACGGCGCTGGATAACAAACAGAAACTATCGTCCTTAGAGACTTATTCAAACTCAGCTATGGACTGCATGCTAGCCCTTGAGAGGCATAATGCTAAGAACCCCATAGTCACCAGAACAACATCTGAATTGTGGGTTTACCCGAATCATTTGAGGCACTCAAACTTTATCCTTTTTTTGGGATTACTGATGGAGATTTTTGACTTGTCCTCCTCCCCAGCACAGATTGATAGGGCCACACGAAACCTAAAACCGTGCAGAGGCTGTGAACTGTCGTCATTTGCATTTCAACACAAGGACAAAATAATACACGAGGTGAGGAAGATGCGTGGTAAACTTCAATATAAATGTGACCTGATTATTTATGAGGATTTACACCCCTGAGGTTGTGGAGCAGAGGGCAACATGTCGTGACACTTTTGGCCTCTACAAACAGTCTAAAACCAGCACTACTGTTCCCTACAAGGCTTTTAGTAATCATGAAAGAAAACGTTTGCCTTGGTGGTGGATGCTACAGATTTTCTGGCTGGCTTTGTGACACCCCTGAGTGATGGTTTGAGGTTGGAATGAACAAATTCATGACTAACTTTTGCATTTTCTAGGTCTGGGTATTTTGTCGGCTCACTAAGACTCAATATCTCTACATTAAAGACTGAGTCAAAACAGTGCAATTATTAGCATTTATTTGTGTATTTTCTTTTGTCTAGAAACAATTTTTACGTTCTACGACTTTTGCTTTTATACTGAGACATTATTTATGTTTTGCACGAGCTACTTTTTGTTTTTATGTTCTTTCTAAATGGCCACAGGGCACAATGGGACTCAATTCTTCCATTTCCAAGACTTTGAGTTTGAACAGCTAACTAGCATGAATTTATCTGAGTGTTTGCATTTAACTGGGCTGTCCCATGTCATATGTGACATACATGGTGTTTAACTGGGCCGTCCCATGTCATATGTGACATACATGGTGTTTAACTGGGCCGTCCCATGTCATATGTGACATACATATACAGGACTGTGTGACTTTTGTGAACCGGTCCTGTTCTCTCTTTCTATTTTGGTTTCTATTTCAGTGATGTTTATGTACAGGGATTTGTAATGCGGCCAAGTTCCTGGAGGCAGAGCAGAGCAGTTAGACAGGTTCCTCTGCAATGGGCTGTGTTGGGATGTACCAGGTGTGTATATATAAACAGTGGCTCCATTTACATGCTAAATATGACCTATTGACTACTCGTTTAACTGAAACACTAATCAAGAACACTAGACAGTCATATTTCAATCAAGTGGATAAAGTCGGCAAGCTATTACTGAATCCGTCTCGTATACGTAGCACTGCGGTATCAGTTCTGGGTGTTCAGATAGCTTCTGGAGTCCTAGTCTCACATCCCTCTGAAATTAATACAATTTGGCAAGTCTCCTGGCCATGATTTCACAGAAGATAAAAGAAACTGTTCACATACCTGCTTGTGCCTCAGTGGATTAGGGTCTATAACTATTCCTTATCAAGGGGAACCCTACCCCCCACATTATCAATTGCCTCATATCATTACTTCTTTAGAAAGTAATATCAGTAGTAAATATCATTACTACGTAAGAAAGGCAAGGACCCATATTACTGTGATAGTTACAGACCAATTTCCCTACGATATGGTGGAGAGAAACTACCTATGTTTATTTAGGACAGATTTGGTCTAGGTACTGATTTTGTTGTATGGATATAACTCCCCTACAGCTTCTCGTTGTGTACATGGGAGACATTGGTTTGTATTCTCTTTAGCGCGGAGGACTGGGCTGCCGTCTCTCACCGCTCTCCTTCCTTTTAGATATAGTGTTCTGTGACTGGTCAATGAACAAAATAACAAAAACTGATCAAATACAGATTGAACAAAACCTTATTTGGCCATTTTGGTTGTGTCCGTGTCAGGTAGACTTCAATGTTTGGCATTTACATTGGGACACCAATTTTGGAAATTAAAAAATTGGGATAAGTGTTTGGGTGGGGGGTGGGGGGTAATACAAGGGGTTTGATTAGGTTAGGTGGGATATGGGGTCAGGTGGTTATGTAAAACTGTGGAGATGTTAATTGTCTGATTGTAAAACTGTCTCACCTGTTTCAAAATGTAATAAAAAAAGAAGAAAACATAAAATGTTTTGCACTCCCCTTGGATATCAGCCACTCCATCAGTGCTCCACAGAACTAAACCTGCAAGCTCTTATACACAGACATGACTACGTCACCTCCGGGCCTGAACAACATCTAAACGCACTTAATAAATTACAAGAGCACACTAACTGAGAACAGCATTCTCCCTCTGATCCACAGAGATATGACACACTGGCATTTCCACTGAGAATTAAAGCCATTGGACTGGAAATGTACTCGTGTGTTTGAACAGAAGTTGTATTTCATTACTGTTTCATCAGGGCCAAAGAACATATCCAGATAAATGAGAATGTAATTTCCTGGAGTTCCTTTACAGTACCTGAGAGAGACCAGTGGAGGAACAGTGTCATCACCCAAACACTCTCCATCTGTGTAAGAGAACACGGTCCTATATTAGACCAGAACTGTTCTAACAAGACCAGAACAAAACAGGTTAAGGCTGCTATATAATTCACAATGAAACTCAAAGTTACAATATGAACATTTAGTACAAGAAATAGAAATAAAAAACTTAAATAATAAACAGCAGTTTTTACATTGATGGAACAGCCTACAATGAATGCAGCATAAGTTTTACCTATTCACATTCAACAGTATAACGTTTATTCAACACCTAAAACACCTGAGATGTGAACAGTTTTGGATTTCAGTCTGGATTTCAGCAGATAACCTGCAATGTTTAAATACACTTAAAAAATGTAAAAAATAAATGTATTTAAAATCCCACAAAATCTCTGGGCAGAAATACAACTACAACAGAAAGAAAATGAAAGGAGAAAAAGAGATTAAAATGGTAATGCAGTACACATTGTTTCCATAGAAACAGGACATTTTAGACAGAAGTCCAGATGTGTACGTAAAGTGCTACAGAAACTGATGAAGGACTGTCCAAAATATCCTGTTTCTATGGAAACACTGTGTACTTCACGACCGTTTTCTACACTGCACTTTGATTCTTCTTCACATTTACAGATCATAAGCTTCTCAGGATCACTGGACCCTCAGAAATTGTACATAATATGCATGATAAAATCGAGTGTAAGTTGTCGGCGGGGGGGGGGGGTCGAGTGTTTAAAATGGAGACAAATTAAGTATTATATAGCCATCGATTATTAGTGTTGACTTGTAACTCCCGCGGTGGCCCAACTCAAAAGTAGACCAAAAAACCGCACCCCGCCACCCCAGAATTTTTACCCGCGGAGGGAGTTTCGAACAAGCCCAATTTGGCGTGAAAACAGCGAACCTGGCAACTCTGCCTCCTGGTACCAGATACAACACATTTATAATCCTGATTATGAACCCTGAACACTGTGATCTACGTCTGGAGATTATTTAGACTTGTATTTGAAACCAGTACAAAGCTACTTTTCCGTGTCCAAGCTCATATTTTACTGATAACTAATAAAAGTTATAAACTAAATTAAGTGCCACACGCTGCCACTTCCTGCGGGCGCGTGCCACCCGGAAGTGACGCCAAAGCGGAAGCTGCTTGACTGGCAGTGGTGACGCCGTATTTCTGATTGATCAGATCACAATAAACGTGAATGAAACGAGCGAGTCCGACATCTTACACACGCAGTTAGAGAACCGACACCCGCACACAAGACCAGTCCAACACAGACGGACACACCCTAACGGACAATATAATCACACTAAACGGCGGAACACACGAGCGCGTCCTACCGAATAACGTCCGCGAGCCCCGCTACTTCCGTGAAGAGCAGCACGCAGGAATCACGGGAGACACCGGAACAACCTGGAGATAATAAAGATAATGGAGATAACGCGACACGAACACACGAGGGATGTAAACACGAGAAACGCCCATGTCACGTGACCAAACCTAAACACCCAGTCACGTGACGTGTTTGTTCACAACATGTCTGTAGTCGGTAACCATAGCAATAGTCTGTTCCTCGTGTGACTTGATAATGTGACAGAATGTCGTAACTAAAACTGCACCGTGTTGTTCCACTGATGACCTCATAACAAAACTGCAGAGTGAACACACACACACCCATACACACAACCACACACACCCATACACACAAGACATTGTTCTGGATTGTGGCCTCTGTTTTTGCTTCTTTTGTCTAATTGGTACAACTTACCCCAGCATGTGTTACACCCTACCCCGGTAGTGGGGTAGGTTGTAACAAGGGAACACCATGTATTTGACATCAACTCACAGAAGTTTGAATTGGTGCCATTTGTAGTAAACAAATGTGTGTACTTTGTATAAAAGTTTGAGAAGTCTAGCTAAAAAATTCCGGTATACACGTATACACACACAACCACACACACACACCCACCCATACACACGTATACACACAACCACACACGTATACACACACCACACACACACACCCATACACACGTATACACACACACACGTATACACACACAACCACACACACACACCCATACACACATACACAGGACAGCAACATTTAATCTCAGTCACCTTACATCAAACATGACACACATCAGTTTTAGCAACTTTATAATTGACTATGTATACAGGTATAAATACAAGAGTACGATTAAGCGGTGTATAGTTAGCATAATGTGTTTTTAACAGAATCATAAGCGTTTGTCATATGACTAAGTTAAATCTGTGATGCTTGTGCTCATTACGCACCTGTTTTGTTTTGCGTTTATTATAATCCATACGTAGGAGAGACCGGGTATGGTTGTAACACGGGGAGAGTTGTACATTTCATCAAACTGTAGTTTTTTCCCCTGTTAATTTCAAATCACCTTGCTAATACAGCTAGTTAAACAATGGCTGACAGGGGTGGGGTGGGTTGTAACACAGCTTTTAAAAGTATTATAACCATCACCTTACATACAACTAAGAAAACTTTCTGGATTTTTAATAATTTTAAAGAAAGACTGACAGAGGTGTGCATGCAAATGTTTTTAAAAAAAGCATCTGATGAGGTCACAAAGAAGGGCAAGTCAGTCAGATAATAATAATAATAATAGTAATAATAATAATAATCTTTATTTGTATAGCACCTTTCATACATACATGTAACTCAAAGTGCTTTACAGTATAAATAAAAGAAACATTAAAAGGAGATAAGACAAAAAGACAATGTCACGGTGAGGGGGCCGGGTCGCCACCAGAGGGCGCGCAACCCGGCCAGCAGCCGATCCCAGCACACACCCCCGCGCACGCAGCCACTCCCACAGTCGCAATCACCATCATACTGAGCACCTGTTTCTTGTTTACTTTGCACTTCTTAAGCCCGCAGGTCGTCTGGTCCAGTGCTGCACATTGCCACTACACGAGCGTCTCTGGTTGACAGCACGTCCCTACCGTGTATGCGCTACGAGCTTTACCTTGCATCTACTGTGTATGCGCTACGAGCTTTACCTTGCATCTACAGTGTATGCGCTACGAGCTTTACCTTGCATCTGCAGTATATGCGCTACGAGCTTTACAGTGCATTGCGTACTACGAGTATTACTGGTTGCCATGGATAATAAACCACGTTCTGTTCAACCCACGTCTCCGGCTGCCTCTGTCCCGACGCCCCCGGCGTCACAGAATGTGCAGCCTGGAGCAGCCGGAGGCGAGGGCGCCTCTGCTATAGAGGTGTTGGCCCATCAAGGCATCATCCTGGGCAGACAACAGCAGGAGCTCCAGGAGCTCCGCTCAGTGGTGAATACCCTGACGACCTGCATCCAGGCTCTGACGGTACAGGCAACTGCGCGCCCTCCGACGCCCAGAACGCCGATTCCTCCACCCGAGCCCTATAACGGGGACCCGGAGCGCTGTGAGGGCTTCCTGGTCCAGTGCCAGCTCTATTTTACCAGCATGCCTCACCTGGAGGAGAAGGAGAAAGTCGGCTTCATGGTAAACCTGTTGCAGGGCAAGGCACAGGACTGGGGAGCAGCCCAGATCAGCGCGGAGAAGCCCTGTACTCGCAGCCACGACCAGTTCGTTCGCGAGCTGCGGGCGGTCTTCAACCACCCCAGCCGCGGGAGGGTCTGCGGCCAGAGCCTGTTACAGCTACGGCAGGGAAGCCGAAGCGCCGCAGACTACGCTCTGGAGTTCCGGACCCTGGCCGCCAGGACTGGTTGGGGAGAAGCGGCTCAAACAGACGTCTTCCTGGCGGGGTTGAAGCCCGACCTGAGGGCGGAGTTGAGCTGTCGGCCCGAGGGACAGGACCTGAATCAGATGGTGCACCTGGCCATAACCATGGACAGGTTGCTGCAGGAGCGAGGCAGAGGAGCGGCGCTTCCTCCTACCCCGCAGGCTCCCGTGCACACACCGCCCTGTGAGACCACGCCCGCCGAGCCCATGGAGATGGGTGCTGCCGCCCCTCCCCTCATTCGTACCGCTGGTTCGAAGAGGGGGCGGGCTAGGGTGAGTATCGCTCTGATGGGAAATCTGTTAACGTGGGAAGCGTCAGTGTCTTACGGGGCGATGTACTTGTCTGTGTTTGCTTTGGTGGATACGGGAGCCTCGGGGAACCTGATGCGGAGGAGCGTCGCTGAGCAGCTGAGGGTGCCCCTGATCCAACTCGAGGAGCCGAGACGCGTGCACGCACTGGACGGGCGACCTGTGGGCGGGGGTTTTATTTCTCACCGCACTGCACCAGTCACCATACACGTTCAGGGCCGAAGGGAACAGATCAGTTTTTTTGTACTCCCTTCCACACGCTATTCCATCACATTAGGTCTCCCTTGGTTTAAACTCCACAACCCCGTTATCGACTGGTCCACGGGTAAGCTGCTAAAGTGGGTAGCGCCTCTACAGGGCACCCGGTCTCCCTCCCGTGTGTTCGTGCAACCCACCAGCGTTGAGAGCCCTAACATCAGCTCCACCCCAGTCATTCCCGCTCCGTACCGTGATCTAGCGGAGGTGTTCAGCGCTGCCAAGGCCACCCAGTTACCACCCCACCGACCCTGGGACTGTCACATCACCCTCAAGGCAGGTACTACGCCACCGCGCGGTCGAGTCTATCCACTTTCTCAGGAAGAGGAGCGGGTCATGGCTCAGTATGTTAAGGAGGCTCTCGCTCAGGGCTATATTACTCCCTCCACCTCTCCCGCCTCAGCCAGCGTCTTCTTCGTAAAGAAGAAGGACGGTGGGCTGAGGCCATGCGTAGATTACCGAGGGCTCAATTCCCTCTTAGTGAACTTTGCCTACCCGCTGCCTCTAGTGCCGTCAGCGCTGGAGCAGTTAAGGAAGGCTAAAGTCTTCACTAAATTAGATCTGCGCAGCGCCTACAACCTCATTCGCGTACGCGAGGGTGATGAATGGAAGACGGCGTTTAGTACCTCTACGGGGCACTACGAGTATCGCGTCTTGCCGTATGGCTTGGCGTCTGCTCCGTCGTTCTTCCAGGCGTTCATTAATGAGGTCTTAAGGGAGTATTTGAATAGATGCGTTGTCGCTTATATCGATGACATCCTGATCTATTCTCCCTCCTACGACCAACATGTGCGTGATGTACGGGCAGTTCTGGGCACGCTCTTGCGCAATCGGTTGTATTGCAAGCTCGAGAAGTGCGAGTTCCATCTCAGCGAGATGAACTTCCTAGGTTACACCATTAGGCCAGGCTCCGTGCACATGCAGCACAGGAAGGTAGAGGCGGTCGTGAAATGGACGCAGCCTCACACACGGCGCGAGCTGCAGAGATTTCTGGGCTTCGCGAATTTCTACAGGCGGTTCATTCGCGCATATAGCCAGATCGCAGAGCCCCTTACTGACATGCTGAGAGGGGGAGGAGTTAAGCTTCGCTGGACAGAGAGATCTACGAGAGCGTTCAACCAGCTGAAGCAAGCGTTTGTCGACGCGCCGGTTCTGCACCAACCGGATCCTAACCGTCCCTTTATAGTGGAGGTAGACGCGTCGAACGTGGGAGTAGGCGCGGTGCTATCACAGCGACCGAAGAAGCATAGCTCTCTCCGTCCCATAGCCTTCTACTCGAGGAAGCTCACCGCCGCCGAGCGTAACTACGGGGTGGGAGACCGTGAGTTGTTGGCCATGCGCAAGGCGTTCGGTGAGTGGAGACACTGGCTGGAGGGAGCTAAGCATCCATTCACCGTGCTTACTGACCACAAAAACCTGGAATATATCAGGACCACGAAACGGATGAACGCCCGTCAAGCCAGGTGGTCTCTGTATTTCTCTCGTTTCAAGTTCCAGGTGACATACCGGCCAGGAGAGAAGAACCAGCGTGCGGATGCGCTATCTAGGTCCTTTCCTGGCAGTACGGAGTCGACAAGCGAGGAGCCGGTGCTTACGCCTGAGTGCGTCGTGGGAGCTTTGGAGTGGCAGATCGATCGGGAGATCGAGGCAGCGAACCCGCATCCAGGTTGCCCGCCGCACCGTAAGTACGTTCCCCCCGCGCACCGTAGTGCCCTCATCAGCTGGGCTCATACGTCAGTGGGGACGGGGCACCCAGGGGTGTCAAAGACGGCTCAGTTGTTGGGGGCTCGCTACTGGTGGCCGGGGCTGCACCGGGACGTACTGCAGCAGGTGGCGTCCTGCGCGGTGTGTGCGCGGTGCAAGGTGCCACACACTCCTCCTGCGGGTAAGCTCCTCCCTCTCCCTGCACCTAAGCAACCATGGACGCACATCGCTTTGGACTTCGTCACGGACCTCCCCCCGTCCGAGGAGAACACGGTCATCATGGTGGTAATAGACCGGTTCTCGAAGATGGTTCGCTTCCTTCCCCTGCGGGGCCTGCCCACCGCTTGGGAGACTGCGGATCTCTTGTTTCGGCACATATTCCGGCAGTTCGGTCTGCCTGAGGATATCGTGTCGGACAGGGGACCGCAGTTCACCTCGCGTGTGTGGCGGGAGTTCCTATCCAAGCTCAACATCACGGTTAGCCTAACCTCTGGTTACCATCCGCAGGCTAACGGACAGGTGGAGCGAGCGAACCAGGAAGTAGGAAAGTTCCTGCGCGCGTACTGCAGCGAGCACGCGGACACATGGTGCGCCCTTTTGCCCTGGGCCGAGTACGCACAGAACTCCCTCACACATTCCAGCACGGGGATGACACCGTTCGAGTGCGTGCTCGGTCGCCAGCCGCCGCTCTATCTTTGGAACGCCGCGTCCTCAGACCAGCCCATCGTCGAGGAGTGGTGCAAGAGGAGTGAGCGGGTGTGGGAGGACACCCATCAGCGGCTGAGAGAGGCGATTCGGCGATTCAAGCGGAAAGCCGACCGTCGGAGGGGAGAGACCCCATCTTATCAGGTAGGGGATAAGGTGTGGGTCTCCACCGAGGATGGACGCCTGGGCAGGAGAGGTAAACTGGGGGAGAGATATGCCGGCCCGTACGTCATCTTGAGGCGGCTTAACCCAGTTACTTACCGCATCAGTCTGCCCGAAGACAGACGTGTGTCGCGTGCATTTCATGTGTCCGCTCTCAAGCCATACAGAGCAGGTGCATTGGAGGAGGCCTCGACGTCACGGCCGCCCTCGCCGCTGCAGTTGTCGGACGGACCCGCGTACCTCGTGGAGAGGTTACTGGACTCGAGGCGCAGAAGAGGTGGCTTACAGTACCTGGTGGACTGGGTCGGATACGGACCGGAGGAGCGCTCCTGGATACCGGCCTCTCAAGTGGTAGGCCCCTCCCTTATCGCCGACTTCCACAGGGAACATCCAGACCGGCCAGCTCCGCGGCGACGGGGAAGACCGCGTGGGAGTCGACGGGAGGGGTCCTTGGGGGAGGGCTCTGTCACGGTGAGGGGGCCGGGTCGCCACCAGAGGGCGCGCAACCCGGCCAGCAGCCGATCCCAGCACACACCCCCGCGCACGCAGCCACTCCCACAGTCGCAATCACCATCATACTGAGCACCTGTTTCTTGTTTACTTTGCACTTCTTAAGCCCGCAGGTCGTCTGGTCCAGTGCTGCACATTGCCACTACACGAGCGTCTCTGGTTGACAGCACGTCCCTACCGTGTATGCGCTACGAGCTTTACCTTGCATCTACTGTGTATGCGCTACGAGCTTTACCTTGCATCTACAGTGTATGCGCTACGAGCTTTACCTTGCATCTGCAGTATATGCGCTACGAGCTTTACAGTGCATTGCGTACTACGAGTATTACTGGTTGCCATGGATAATAAACCACGTTCTGTTCAACCCACGTCTCCGGCTGCCTCTGTCCCGACGCCCCCGGCGTCACAGACAAAAGGAAAATGTTAAAAGAAATTAAAGATAAAAAATATTAAAATAACAAAAAGTAAAAAAGTAAAGTACAGTAAATAAGATAATAAAACGTAAAGTAAATAAGATAAAACTATTAAGATAGAGTTTCTTAACTAAAAGCGGATCTAAACAGGAATGTTTTGAGACTGCTCTTAAAACTATGCAGGGATGAAATGCCTCTGAGCTCTTCAGGAAGAGAATTCCAGAGCTTTGGGCCATAGTGGCTAAAAGCACCCTCGCCGATCTTTAATTGGCTTTTAGGAATCACCAGTAGATTACTGTTTGAAGACCTGAGAGACCTGACTGGAACATATCTAACCATCATTTCACTCAGGTAAAGAGGGGCAAGACCATGAAGACATTTAAAAACCATGACTAGAACCTTAAAATCTATTCTAAAGCTGACAGGTAACCAGTGCAGTGAGTGGAGTGCAGGTGTAATATGATCTCTCTTTCTCCTGCGGGTCAGATCCCTTGCAGCAGCGTTCTGAACTCGCTGTAGTTGAGAAATAGAGCTCTTTGGAAGAGCAGATAGAACAGTGTTACAATAATCTAGCCTTGATGTGATAAATGCATGGACAAGTTTTTCACTATCAGCAGGAGAGAGCATATCTCGGACCTTAGCGATGTTTTGAAGGTGAAAATAAGCTGTCTTGCATGTAGTCATGATGTGTGATTTGAAGCTGAGCTCATTATCAAAGGTGACGCCCAGGTTCTTAACACATTGTCTGGCATTCAGATTCATTTGATTTAAATAAGTCTGGACATCATTCCTTTGTGAATCACTGCCAATAACAAGAACCTCTGTCTTCTGTTTATTTAACTGCAGAAAATTGTCAGACATCCATGTCTGTATATCATCTATGCAGTCAAACAGTGAGCAAATTGATTTTAGGGCTTTAGGTTCTAGCGAAATATAAAGTTGAGTGTCATCTGCATATTGATGATAACTAATACCATGTTTATTAATGATGTGTGGTAACAGAAGCATATATAGGTTGAATAGTACCGGCCCAAGAATTGATCCTTGGGGGACGCCACAAGTTATTTTTTGACGTGTGGAGGAAGAGGTACCTAATGCTACATAGTAATCACGCCCAGTTAGGTACGATCTAAACCAGTCTAAGACTAAGCCACTAAGGCCTACCCAGCTCTGTAGTCGATCAAGAAGTATTTCATGATCAACGGTGTCAAAAGCGGCGCTTAAATCTAGCAGAAAAAGGACTGAGAGTTTGCCTGCATCCTTATTCAATCTCAATCATTTACTACCTTAACTAGGGCTGTTTCAGTGCTGTGGAGAGCTCTGAAACCAGATTGAAAAGTGTCATTTATTTGATTTACTTTGACATAGTCATTCAACTGGATTGACACTACTTTTTCAATGATTTTGCTAAGAAAGGAAAGGTTAGATATAGGTCGATAATTATTAAGAATTGTGGGATCAAGATTTCTGTTCTTTAATAGTGGTTTAACCATTGCAGTTTTAAGAATTTTAGGGAATTCACCCAATTGCAGAGACTGATTAACAATCGTTAGAACTTCATTTGCTAATGAGCTCAGAACCTGCTTGAAAAAGCATGTTGGTAAAGGGTCCAGTTCACAAGTAGAGGATTTTAGTGATGAGATCACATCAAGTAGTGTTACCATGTCAACATCTTGGAAATAAGACATATTAAAGTTAGGCTGAGTAACTGACGTAAGGGTTGATGGTCTATTAGTGCTTGTTGCTATGTTCTGCCTTATACTAGTAATCTTGTCCCTAAAAAATATAGCAAACTCCTCACATTTTTCAACTGAAACAGTCTCAGGGAAGCCACAGGAGGTGGGGTTTACTAGCTGATCTATGCTTCTGAACAAGACAGCCGAGTTATTATTGGATGAATTGATTAAGGTAGAGAAGTAGTTTTTCCTTGCTGATTTCACTTCACTGTTGTAATTCTGCAATGTTGTTTTATAAATATCAAAATGTACTTGCAATTTTGACTTTCGCCAACGTCTCTCAGCCTGCCTACAATCTTGCCTAAATTTTACAATAGATGGAGTGTTTCTCCATGGCATCTTAATTTTACCAGAGATTATTTTAGTTACCTTTGGTGCCACAGCATCAATACAGTTCCTAACTCTGTGTGTGAATGTTTCAACTAGCTCATCCCCATTTTCTGAGAGGAGAGGGAGGGACTGTATCATGTCTGTGAAGGCCACGGCACTGCCAGCACTGAGATAACGCTTGGTTATTGTGCGCTTTTCACTGAGTGTTCTAGTAGATAATGACATATTGAAAAATACACCAAAATGGTCAGAGATTGCCACATCAGTAATTTCAGTATTTAAAACATAATCAAAATCAATTAAAATCCTTGAAAGCATTTCTTCAAAATCTTCAAGAAAATCTGCATGTAGTCTGGGAGGATGATAGATAACAATCAAAAGAACTGAATAAGTACTGTTGAGTTGTACTGCCAGATATTCAAACGTAGGATGTTCCCCTAATGAGATCTGCTTACAGCGGAATGCTTTATGGTAAAAACATGCAACACCACCACCTCTCTTATTTACCCTGGAGACATTAAAATAGTTAAAGTCGGGAGGCGAAGCTTCATTTAGCACTATTGCTCCATTGCTATCAAGCCAAGTCTCTGTTAGAAAAAGAAAGTCCAGACAGTAATCTTCAATTAATTTAGCTATTATAAAAGACTTGTTTGTGAGTGAGCGGACGTTTAGTAAGGAGACTTTGAAGACTTGATGTGTTTGATCAGCATCGCTTACATCACTTGTGCATTTCACTGGGATTAAATTTTGTTTGTTACAATGTTTTGTACCCTTATGTTTTCTTCTGATTACATTTTTATTTAGATTCTGAGATCCATGCCACCGGCTATTTAAAATAACTGGAATGTAGCACTGACTAGGAGCATGGGTTCCAGTGTGTCAGACCTGAGAATTCACTGAGTGTGCAGGAGAAGTAGGTGAGTTCCTACAAGACTGCAGACTGTAGTGTTGCAGAACCTCTTCAATCTCCTGGAGTTTACCTCTGAGACTGTGGACAGATTCTCTGACAGGAGATGGTGGGCTCCTTTGACTGACATTACTGACATTACTGCTGGCGGTTGGGTGCAGATTCCGCATGTGAGTGATTCCATACATTAGATTATCCACAAGCATTTGAGTCCCAGCCCTGTTAGGGTGAAGCTGATCAGGTTTAAAAAGCTCAGGACGCCTCCAAAAGATGTTGAAATTGTCAATGAAGTTTACCTTCCGATGTGCACAGGCTGTAGTGACCCAGCTGTTTAGAGCCAGCAATCTGGTAAAGTGACCACTGCCTCGACGTGCAGTTGGTATCGGTCCAGAAATGAACACTTCACACCGGGAAAACTCCAGAATGTCGAGCAGATGGTTAAAATCCTGTTTCAGAATCTCAGACTGTTGTTTGTAAACATCGCTAGAGCCGACATGTACAATCAGTCTTTCCGTAGCTGGATGGTCATGCAATATGTGTGGAATCATGGGTATCACTTCACAGACAGTAACACGAGGAAAGCAAAAGGCCTTAATACTGTTGCTCCATACATCTCTGATGACTGAGTCCCCAATTAGCAGCGTTTTGGGCTGTGGCGGTGTTCCTCGTCTCCTTTCACCGTTAATGCCTCGGCGGCTAACATGGTTACCACCCCGATGGCCAACATGGTTACCACCCCGATGGCCAACATGGTTACCACCCCGATGGCCAGCATGGTCACCATCCTGATGGCCAGCATGGTCACCACCCCGATGGCCAGCATGGTCACCACCCTGATGGCCAACATGGTTACCACCCCGATGGCCAACATGGTTACCACCCCGATGGCCAGCATGGTCACCACCCCGATGGCCAACATGGTCACCACCCCGATGGCCAACATGGTCACCACCCCGATGGCCAGCATGGTCACCACCCCGATGGCCAGCATGGTCACCACCCCGATGGCCAACATGGTCACCACCCCGATGGCCAACATGGTCACCACCCCGATGGCCAACATGGTTACCACCCCGATGGCCAACATGGTTAGCATCCCGATGGCTAACCCTCTTAGCATGCTTGTTAGCATGCTGCTGGCTAACACAGTTGGCAGCCTGGTGGTTGGTCCGCGAATGGCCAGAGTTATTTGCATGCTTAGCAGCCAGACTGGAGTCGGATCTCTGATGCTGATTGGGGTGCGTTTGATGTCCTTGATGTCCTGGAGAGGGAGGCAGTTTGTTGTGATGAGACTGCTCAGTTTCTGCTACTTCAGTTGAGGCGAGAGCTTCATATCTGTTATCGAGAAGAATGTTCTGTTCTGGAGATTGCTGCTTGCCACCGCTGCTGTGCTGGTTTCTGCTACGTTCCTTCCCCCGAACAAGAGTCCAGCCCTGATCATTGTTGTTGTTTACGGGATTAGGAGTTGAGGCCAAGATGAGCTTAGGTTTTGCCCCCAGTACATCCCAGCGACAATGGAGAGAAACGTCTCTTTCTTTGCCAGTCACAGGGACGGTTTTGTCAGCGGTTTGTGTGGCAAGAATCGAGTCCAGATATTCTTCCTCCTCCCTTATAGAATGTAAGGTATGGATTCTTTCCTGAAGTTCTGCAACCCTCTGAGACAGTTTGATACACTCAGAGCAAATAGATGATGTGGAAGCATGAGCCATAATCGCAAAAGCACCGGGCACACAAGGCTCAAATATCCAAGATAAAAATCCAAAGTGCAAAATTAACACCCAAGAAGTTCTGGCAGGTATTTCACAGCTGAAAACAATATCAGCTGCTGATAAAACAGTGCACAAAACCACTCACAAGGATGAGGCGCAAAAAACAGTTCACTCGCAGTGTCGGACTGTCGGAATGTAAATAATGCTAAATTATCCTTTATAGATGAATGTAAAAAAGCTTACCAAGTGAAGTAATGAGTAATGGATCCTTTTAACTTGTAAAAATAACTTTAACTTTTAGATATAACTCAAATAAATGAAAGGACAGGCAGAGCTGACAGAAAAGCGTCTGTACAGGAGGAAAGCAGGAAGTGGGAGTCTCACCATGAGATCAGTTGAGATCAGTTGCAAAGGCACATGGTATCTGCCATGTAACACACACACACACACACACACACACACACACAGCTAAAAAATTCAGTGAGTTACAGGTGCTGAAGCAAAAAGTGTTACAACCATACCCGGTCTCCCCTACATTAGATCCATAACTAGGTCCTTTGTTTATTAATCCATAGTACTTATGGTATCGTGACACTGATATTTAGTTTAGTGTATTCAGTGGGTGTTTTACATTAGTTTTAGTATCAGAATCAGAATACTTTATTGATCCCCGAGGGGAAATTGCAGAATAACAGTATAAACATAAAATATGTATGTAAATTATACAATTGACCAGTTCTGACAACCTGATTTTACACAACTATGTCTAGATCTTGTGCACTAGTGTAATAGGTAGATGTGTTGTTAATAATGTATAATTGGGAACATGTTAAGATCAGTTTGTCTTCAAATCTTGAGATTTTAAGCATAGTCTGCTGGGGTGTATTCCAAAAGCAGGGTTTCATGTTTGTTTTTATAGGTAATCCATCAGATGACCTTCTCAGTCATCAAAGTTTCCTCACAGACCTGACTCTTCCTGAAGAATGGACAGATATCAGGTTCCTCAGTAGAGGATCTGTAGCCCAGTTTATGGAGGACATGGAGTTGCACACGCAAAAAATGTAAAGAACATCAGAGATGTGCATGTACTATCACCAACACTGTTATGGGCCCGATCTAGACTGGGACACAACATGATATCTCTACGAAGTATATTGCAGAGTGGCAGAAAGAGAACACCAGTATGATTAAAGACCTTGGCCATGAAAATGCTCTGATCTAAATAAGATGCTGGAAACATCACCTGGTCTAAATGATAATCAGACACATTGGACTCCCCTCACCACTGACGTACCTCACCACTGACTCCCCTCACCACTGCTGACATACCTCACCACTGACATACCTCACCACTGCTGACGTACCTCACCACTGACTCCCCTCACAACTGCTGACGTACCTCACCACTGACTCCCCTCACCACTGCTGACATACCTCACCACTGACTCCCCTCACCACCGCTGACGTACCTCACCACTGACATACCTCACCACTGCTGACGTACCTCACCACTGACTCCCCTCACCACTGCTGACATACCTCACCACTGACATACCTCACCACTGCTGACGTACCTCACCACTGACTCCCCTCACCACTGACATACCTCACCACTGACATACCTCACCACTGACGTACCTCACCACTGACGTACCTCACCACTGCTGACGTACCTCACCACTGACGTACCTCACCACTGCTGACATACCTCACCACTGCTGACATACCTCACCACTGCTGACTCCCCTCACCACTGCTGACGTACCTCACCACTGACGTACCTCACCACTGATGACGTACCTCACCACTGACTCCCCTCACCACTGCTTGGATTCCATACACAGTCTCACATTTACCAGTTACATGATGTTGATGAAATCACATCGTGGTCTGACTCACAGGGTGCTTGGATACAGGTGTCACTGTAGCTGATGAGTATCTGCAGTACTGAGTATGTGCAGTACTGAGTATCTGCTAAATTTAATGGCCCAACACCTAATTCACTGGACCTCAAAGGAAGATGTTAAAATAAAAGTCCCAACCCTCTCAGTTCAGTCAGATGCTTCATAGACTGCAGTGAGATTTTCATTAACACAACATCACTCTGTGCAACAGCATTAACTTACTCCAAGACCATCAGATTCCTGTTAGTCCAGCAGGAACTGTTCACCTTTCCTTCACAAGTCTGGGGGGTGGCAGAGTCAGTGACTAAACGAACACCAGAGCATCTTATTGATCTTTTGGAAGATGGTGATGAAGTTCTGGCTGATGGGGTCAGTTTCCCCACTACAGGAGCCCAGCTGCTCATTTCAGAAGTTGAGGACGACCCCAGTGTTCAGACTGGAGGAGACTATGTCCAGACAGATGAGAAGAATGAGGATCCATGATGAAAGAGTAATTTAACATCTTAAAACGATCACATATTGCACCAGACACTTCCTGTTAGCTCAGTAAAGGAAGAGACAAAAATACAGTTGCAAATATTGATAAAATATTAGTTGGATGCTCTGATTTATGTAGCTTGGATAAGGCATTAGCTCAATAAGATTGTTGAAACACAAACTCTTTGGAACATCTTTTATTAAAACCAACTGTCAAAAGCACTTAACTATAAAGCATGTAATATTGAAATGTACATTTATGTGGAATGTGTGGTTTTCTTAAAATGTGGGTTACTGACCACAGTGCTAGGCAGCTGATCTGAACATAGCCTCTGAAGCTCCCTCTAGTGGTGAATGTGAAATAAGGCCTTCATAAAGTTATTACCTAAAACAAGCATGCTTCAGGTTTACAGTGTAAACATTGCTGTTTTACATAGACAATACATACACAGTTTTTGTACATATGGAACATATGTAAAAGAAAATGTAAAATAACATCTGAACCCCTGAAGATGGGTGGAAGATCCCCATCCTAACACACCGAAAATAAACCAATTCAATTCTCCCTAACACAAAACACAGCTCAAAATTTCAAACAAAAAGAAAGGCGTCTCTCCCTACAACCACTGAAATATGTCATTCTTCTCACACAGAGCTCACACCACTACCCTTGGGGAACACAATCAAGAAGTCAAACATGAACCAGTGAAAGTGCATTTGTGCATTTGTGTGTGTGTGTGAGAGAGAGAGAGAGACTCCATAATGTTTTGCATCATCACTATTGACACTATAGGGTGTTGTGGGTATTTATGACTGGATGTAAGTAACACCCAGATCACTCAGATCTGATCATGTACCGTTGGGTACATGAAATTAAAGAAAAGGAAAAAATGACTAAATAAAGCATTTAATAAAAAGCTACATTTGTAGAAACAATCACAGAACTGAAACAGAAGCAGATGGGTGTCAGATCACTGTGAACAGAAGCGCTGCTGGCCACTAGGGGGCCCTTCATAATACAGACTATACTGTTTATTTATGTACATCCATCCATTATCCGAACCGCTTAATCCCGCTAGTCGGGGTCACGGGGGGCTGGAGCCAATCCCAGCATCTCCGGGCGAAGGCAGGGTACACCATGGGCAGGTCGCCAGTCCACCGCATGGCCAACACACACGCACGCACTCACACCTACGGGCAATTTAGAGTGATCAATCAACCTAACACGCATGTCTTTGGACTGTGGGAGGAAACCGGAGTACCCGGAGAAAACCCACGCAGGCACAGGGAGAACATGCAAACTCCACACAGAGCAGCCCAGACCGAGAATCGAACCCAGACCGCCTTGCTGTGAGGCGACAGTGCTAACCACCACATCACCATGCCGCCCTCTATTTACGTACATGTTATAGTATTTAAACATGACCAAAATAAGCTGAAAAAAGGGGAGGAGTCAGAGACCCAAACAGGGTGTGGTCACTATGGGAACCACCATGGTGGAGGGAATCCATTTGTCTTCATGCTGAAGAGAGAAACACAAAACACAGAAAATCAGCAAAAATGCAGAGGTGTCAATTCCAGGTTCAGAAAGTAAAAGTCCTCACCAGGATTTTGCTCAAACTTGCTATATTTTCTAATTAGTGCAATCCAGGTAAAATTAGTGGAATCAACACAATCCAGGAAGCCTGAGCAAAATCCTGGTGAGGACTTTTACTTTCTGAACCTGGAATTGACACCTCTGCAAACATGAATTTAAATATCCACCCAGTACAGAATCTACACCAGTATGAGTTTAAATATCCACCCAGTACAGAATCTACACCAGTATGAGTTTAAATATCCACCCAGTACAGCATCTACACCAGTACGAGTTTAAATATCCACCCAGTACAGCATCTACACCAGTACAAATTTAAATATTCACCCAGTACAGAATCTACACCAGTACGAGTTTAAATATCCACCCAGTACAGAATTTACACCAGTACGAGTTTAAATATCCACCCAGTACGGAATCTACACCAGTACGAGTTTAAATATCCACCCAGTACGGAATCTACACCAGTACGAGTTTAAATATCCACCCAATACGGAATCTACACCAGTACGAATTTAAATATCCACCCAATACGGAATCTACACCAGTACGAATTTAAATATCCACCCAATACGGAATCTACACCAGTACGAATTTAAATATCCACCCAGTACAGAATCTACACCAGTATGAGTTTAAATATCCACCCAGTACAGAATCTACACCAGTCATGTTTCATATATGACTCAATATTTTGTACTTGGATCATATCTGCTTCATTAGCCGGATACCACACACACACACACACACACACACACACACACACACACACACACACACACACACACACACACACACACACACACACACACACACACACACACCCTTTTAATCCACTGTTTGTGTTGGAATTTGGTGCTCAAATAATTGATTGCACCCTTTTCTTCCTAATGGCCTGTGTCTGTACACTGCTCAAAAAAATATAGGCAACACTTGGAGTTACATTGTGTTGTTTAATTCAACCACACTTCTGTGAAACCAACCTGTTCAGCTAGGAAGCAACATTCATTCTGAATCAATTTCATCTGCTGCTGTGCAAATGAAACTGACAACAGGTAGAAATGAGAGGCAATTAGCAAGACACTCACTATAAAGGAGTGGATCTGCAGGTGGTGACCAAGGTTTGCTGTGTCTGTCAGCAGTGTCCAGAGCACAGAGCAGATACCAGGAGACAGGCCAGTACACCAGGAGACATGGAGGGGGCCGTAGGAGGGCAACAACTCAGCAGCAGGACCACTGACTCCTCCTTTGTGTAAGAAGGAACAGGAGGAGCAGTGCCAGAGCCCTGCAAAATGACCTCCAGCAGGCCACTAATATCCATGTTTCTGCTCACTGTCAGAAACAGACACCATGATGGTGGTATGAGGGCCCGATGTCCACAAGTGGGACTTGTGTTTACGGCCCAACACCAAGATTGGCAGATTCACTAATGGCGCCCTTTGCTCTTCACGGATGAGAGCAGGTTCACACTGAGCACATGTGACAGACGTGACAGAGTCTGGAGACGTTCTGTATGTCAGTAATGGTGTGGGGTGGCATTTCTTTGGAGGGCACCACAGACCTCCATGTGCTAGCCAGAGGTGACTGCCATTAGGTACCGGGATGAGATCCTCAGACCCATTGTGAGACCATGTGCTGGTGCAGTGGGACCTGGGTTAATTAATTATCGTTAGTGGAGGGTTACAGTGTCATCATCCCTAAAGCCCTGCCCATTTATGACATCATAATGACATCACTCCTTACATCCCCCACAAGCTGTACTAATATACTAGAGCAAACCAGAGTCCACCATCATATCACCACCCACCTCCTTCACATCAACACCCACCTTCATCATATCAACATCCACCTCCTTCACATCAACATCCACCTCCATCATATCAACATCCACCTCCATCATAACATCCACCTCCATCATATCACCACCCACCTCCATCATGTCAACATCCACCTCCATCATGTCAACATCCACCTCCATCATATCACCATCCACCTCTATCATATCACCATCCACCTCTATCATATCACCACCCACCTCCATCATATCACCACCCACCTCCATCATGTCAACATCCACCTCCATCATATCACCATCCACCTCCACCTCCATCATGTCAACATCCACCTCCATCATGTCAACATCCACCTCCATCATGTCAACATCCACCTCCATCATATCAACATCCACCTCCATCATATCAACATCCACCTCCATCAACACCCACCTCCATCATATCAACATCCACCTCCATCATATCAACATCCACCTCCATCATATCAACACCCACCTCCATCATGTCAACATCCACCTCCATCATATCAACATCCACCTCCATCATATCAACATCCACCTCCATCATAACATCCACCTCCATCATAACATCCACCTCCATCATATCACCACCCACATCCATCATATCAACACCCACATCCATCATATCAACATCCACCTCCATCATATCAACATCCACCTCCTTCACATCAACACCCACCTCCATTAGATCAACATCCACCTCCATCATATCAACATCCACCTCCATCATAACATCCACCTCCATCATATCACCACCCACCTCCATCATGTCAACATCCACCTCCATCATATCACCATCCACCTCCATCATATCACCATCCACCTCCATCATATCACCATCCACCTCCATCATATCACCATCCACCTCCATCATATCAACATCCACCTCCATCATATCACCACCCACTTCCATCATGTCAACACCCACCTCCATCATGTCAACATCCACCTCCATCATATCACCACCCACCTCCATCATATCACCACCCACCTCCATCATATCACCACCCACCTCCATCATATCAACATCCACCTCCATCATATCACCACCCACTTCCATCATGTCAACACCCACCTCCATCATATCACCACCCACCTCCATCATATCACCACCCACCTCCATCATATCAACATCCACCTCCATCATATCACCACCCACTTCCATCATGTCAACACCCACCTCCATCATGTCAACATCCACCTCCATCATATCACCACCCACCTCCATCATATCACCACCCACCTCCATCATATCACCACCCACCTCCATCATGTCAACATCCACCTCCATCATATCACCATCCACCTCCATCATATCACCACCCACCTCCATCATATCACCATCCACCTCCATCATATCACCACCCACCTCTATCATATCACCACCCACCTCCATCATATCACCACCCACCTCCATCATGTCAACATCCACCTCCATCATATCACCACCCACCTCCATCATATCACCACCCACCTCCATCATGTCAACATCCACCTCCATCATATCACCACCCACCTCCATCATATCACCACCCACCTCCATCATATCAACACCCACTTCCATCATGTCAACACCCACCTCCATCATGTCACCACCCACCTCCATCATGTCAACACCCACCTCCATCATATCAACACCCACTTCCATCATGTCAACACCCACCTCCATCATATCACCACCCACCTCCATCATATCACCATCCACCTCCATCATATCACCACCCACCTCTATCATATCACCACCCACCTCCATCATATCACCACCCACCTCCATCATGTCAACATCCACCTCCATCATGTCAACATCCACCTCCATCATATCACAACCCACCTCCATCATGTCACCACCCACCTCCATCATGTCACCACCCACCTCCATCATATCACCACCCACCTCCATCATATCACCACCCACCTCCATCATATCAACACCCACTTCCATCATGTCAACACCCACCTCCATCATGTCAACATCCACCTCCATCATGTCAACATCCACCTCCATCATATCACCATCCACCTCCATCATATCACCACCCACCTCCATCATATCAACACCCACCTCCATCATATCAACATCCACCTCCATCATAACATCCACCTCCATCATAACATCCACCGCCATCATTTCACCACCCACATCCATCATATCAACACCCACATCCATCATATCAACATCCACCTCCATCATATCAACATCCACCTCCTTCACATCAACACCCACCTCCATTATATCAACATCCACCTCCATCATAACATCCACCTCCATCATATCACCACCCACCTCCATCATATCACCACCCACCTCCATCATATCACCACCCACCTCCATCATATCACCACCCACCTCCATCATATCAACATCCACCTCCATCATGTCAACATCCACCTCCATCATGTCAACATCCACCTCCATCATATCACCACCCACCTCCATCATATCACCACCCACCTCCATCATATCACCACCCACCTCCATCATGTCAACATCCACCTCCATCATATCACCATCCACCTCCATCATATCACCATCCACCTCCATCATATCACCACCCACCTCCATCATATCAACATCCACCTCCATCATATCACCACCCACTTCCATCATGTCAACACCCACCTCCATCATGTCAACATCCACCTCCATCATATCACCACCCACCTCCATCATATCACCACCCACCTCCATCATATCAACATCCACCTCCATCATATCACCACCCACTTCCATCATGTCAACACCCACCTCCATCATATCACCACCCACCTCCATCATATCAACATCCACCTCCATCATATCACCACCCACTTCCATCATGTCAACACCCACCTCCATCATGTCAACATCCACCTCCATCATATCACCACCCACCTCCATCATATCACCATCCACCTCCATCATATCACCATCCACCTCCATCATATCACCACCCACCTCTATCATATCACCATCCACCTCTATCATATCACCACCCACCTCCATCATGTCAACATCCACCTCCATCATATCACCACCCACCTCCATCATATCAACATCCACCTCCATCATATCACCACCCACTTCCATCATGTCAACACCCACCTCCATCATGTCAACATCCACCTCCATCATGTCAACATCCACCTCCATCATATCACCACCCACCTCCATCATATCACCACCCACCTCCATCATATCAACATCCACCTCCATCATATCACCACCCACTTCCATCATGTCAACACCCACCTCCATCATATCACCACCCACCTCCATCATATCACCACCCACTTCCATCATGTCAACACCCACCTCCATCATATCACCACCCACCTCCATCATATCACCACCCACTTCCATCATGTCAACACCCACCTCCATCATGTCAACATCCACCTCCATCATGTCAACATCCACCTCCATCATGTCAACATCCACCTCCATCATATCACCACCCACCTCCATCATATCACCATCCACCTCCATCATATCACCATCCACCTCCATCATATCACCACCCACCTCTATCATATCACCATCCGCCTCTATCATATCACCACCCACCTCCATCATGTCAACATCCACCTCCATCATATCACCATCCACCTCCATCATATCACCACCCACCTCCATCATATCACCACCCACCTCCATCATATCACCACCCACCTCCATCATATCACCACCCACTTCCATCATGTCAACACCCACTTCCATCATGTCAACACCCACCTCCATCATGTCAACATCCACCTCCATCATGTCAACATCCACCTCCATCATATCACCATCCACCTCCATCATATCACCACCCACTTCCATCATGTCAACACCCACCTCCATCATATCACCACCCACCTCCATCATGTCAACACCCACTTCCATCATGTCAACACCCACCTCCATCATGTCAACATCCACCTCCATCATATCAACACCCACCTCCATCATATCAACATCCACCTCCATCATAACATCCACCTCCATCATAACATCCACCTCCATCATAACATCCACCTCCATCATTTCACCACCCACATCCATCATATCAACACCCACATCCATCATATCAACACCCACCTCCATCATATCAACATCCACCTCCTTCACATCAACATCCACCTCCTTCACATCAACACCCACCTCCATTATATCAACATCCACCTCCATCATAACATCCACCTCCATCATATCACCACCCACCTCCATCATATCACCACCCACCTCCATCATATCAACATCCACCTCCATCATGTCAACATCCACCTCCATCATGTCAACATCCACCTCCATCATGTCAACATCCACCTCCATCATATCACCACCCACTTCCATCATATCACCATCCACCTCCATCATATCACCACCCACCTCCATCATATCACCATCCACCTCTATCATATCACCACCCACCTCCATCATATCACCACCCACCTCCATCATGTCACCACCCACCTCCATCATATCACCACCCACCTCCATCATGTCAACATCCACCTCCATCATATCAACATCCACCTCCATCATGTCAACACCCACCTCCATCATATCAACATCCACCTCCATCATATCACCACCCACTTCCATCATGTCAACACCCACCTCCATCATGTCAACATCCACCTCCATCATATCACCATCCACCTCCATCATATCACCACCCACCTCCATCATGTCAACACCCACTTCCATCATGTCAACACCCACCTCCATCATGTCAACATCCACCTCCATCATGTCAACATCCACCTCCATCATATCACCATCCACCTCCATCATATCACCACCCACCTCCATCATATCAACACCCACCTCCATCATATCAACATCCACCTCCATCATAACATCCACCTCCATCATAACATCCACCTCCATCATTTCACCACCCACATCCATCATATCAACACCCACATCCATCATATCAACATCCACCTCCATCATATCAACATCCACCTCCTTCACATCAACACCCACCTCCATTATATCAACATCCACCTCCATCATAACATCCACCTCCATCATATCACCACCCACCTCCATCATATCACCACCCACCTCCATCATATCAACATCCACCTCCATCATGTCAACATCCACCTCCATCATGTCAACATCCACCTCCATCATATCACCACCCACTTCCATCATATCACCATCCACCTCCATCATATCACCACCCACCTCCATCATGTCACCACCCACCTCCATCATGTCACCACCCACCTCCATCATATCACCATCCACCTCCATCATATCACCATCCACCTCCATCATATCACCACCCACCTCCATCATATCAACATCCACCTCCATCATATCACCACCCACTTCCATCATGTCAACACCCACCTCCATCATGTCAACATCCACCTCCATCATATCACCACCCACCTCCATCATATCAACATCCACCTCCATCATATCACCACCCACTTCCATCATGTCAACACCCACCTCCATCATGTCAACATCCACCTCCATCATATCACCACCCACCTCCATCATATCACCACCCTCCTCCATCATATCAACATCCACCTCCATCATATCACCACCCACCTCTATCATATCACCATCCACCTCTATCATATCACCATCCACCTCTATCATATCACCACCCACCTCCATCATGTCAACATCCACCTCCATCATATCACCACCCACCTCCATCATATCAACATCCACCTCCATCATATCACCACCCACTTCCATCATGTCAACACCCACCTCCATCATGTCAACATCCACCTCCATCATGTCAACATCCACCTCCATCATATCACCACCCACCTCCATCATATCACCACCCACCTCCATCATATCAACATCCACCTCCATCATATCACCACCCACTTCCATCATGTCAACACCCACCTCCATCATATCACCACCCACCTCCATCATATCACCACCCACTTCCATCATGTCAACACCCACCTCCATCATATCACCACCCACCTCCATCATATCACCACCCACTTCCATCATGTCAACACCCACCTCCATCATGTCAACATCCACCTCCATCATGTCAACATCCACCTCCATCATATCACCACCCACCTCCATCATATCACCATCCACCTCCATCATATCACCATCCACCTCCATCATATCACCACCCACCTCTATCATATCACCATCCGCCTCTATCATATCACCACCCACCTCCATCATGTCAACATTCACCTCCATCATATCACCATCCACCTCCATCATATCACCACCCACCTCCATCATATCACCACCCACCTCCATCATATCACCACCCACTTCCATCATGTCAACACCCACTTCCATCATGTCAACACCCACCTCCATCATGTCAACATCCACCTCCATCATGTCAACATCCACCTCCATCATATCACCATCCACCTCCATCATATCACCACCCACTTCCATCATGTCAACACCCACCTCCATCATATCACCACCCACCTCCATCATGTCAACACCCACTTCCATCATGTCAACACCCACCTCCATCATGTCAACATCCACCTCCATCATATCAACACCCACCTCCATCATATCAACATCCACCTCCATCATAACATCCACCTCCATCATAACATCCACCTCCATCATAACATCCACCTCCATCATTTCACCACCCACATCCATCATATCAACACCCACATCCATCATATCAACACCCACCTCCATCATATCAACATCCACCTCCTTCACATCAACATCCACCTCCTTCACATCAACACCCACCTCCATTATATCAACATCCACCTCCATCATAACATCCACCTCCATCATATCACCACCCACCTCCATCATATCACCACCCACCTCCATCATATCAACATCCACCTCCATCATGTCAACATCCACCTCCATCATGTCAACATCCACCTCCATCATGTCAACATCCACCTCCATCATATCACCACCCACTTCCATCATATCACCATCCACCTCCATCATATCACCACCCACCTCCATCATATCACCACCCACCTCCATCATATCACCACCCACCTCCATCATGTCACCACCCACCTCCATCATGTCACCACCCACCTCCATCATGTCAACATCCACCTCCATCATGTCAACATCCACCTCCATCATGTCAACACCCACCTCCATCATGTCAACATCCACCTCCATCATATCACCACCCACTTCCATCATGTCAACACCCACCTCCATCATGTCAACATCCACCTCCATCATATCACCATCCACCTCCATCATATCACCATCCACCTCCATCATATCACCACCCACCTCCATCATGTCAACACCCACTTCCATCATGTCAACACCCACCTCCATCATGTCAACATCCACCTCCATCATGTCAACATCCACCTCCATCATATCACCATCCACCTCCATCATATCACCACCCACCTCCATCATATCAACACCCACCTCCATCATATCAACATCCACCTCCATCATAACATCCACCTCCATCATAACATCCACCTCCATCATTTCACCACCCACATCCATCATATCAACACCCACATCCATCATATCAACATCCACCTCCATCATATCAACATCCACCTCCTTCACATCAACACCCACCTCCATTATATCAACATCCACCTCCATCATAACATCCACCTCCATCATATCACCACCCACCTCCATCATATCACCACCCACCTCCATCATATCAACATCCACCTCCATCATGTCAACATCCACCTCCATCATGTCAACATCCACCTCCATCATATCACCACCCACTTCCATCATATCACCATCCACCTCCATCATATCACCACCCACCTCCATCATGTCACCACCCACCTCCATCATGTCACCACCCACCTCCATCATATCACCATCCACCTCCATCATATCACCATCCACCTCCATCATATCACCACCCACCTCCATCATATCAACATCCACCTCCATCATATCACCACCCACTTCCATCATGTCAACACCCACCTCCATCATGTCAACATCCACCTCCATCATATCACCACCCACCTCCATCATATCAACATCCACCTCCATCATATCACCACCCACTTCCATCATGTCAACACCCACCTCCATCATGTCAACATCCACCTCCATCATATCACCACCCACCTCCATCATATCACCACCCTCCTCCATCATATCAACATCCACCTCCATCATATCACCACCCACTTCCATCATGTCAACACCCACCTCCATCATATCAACATCCACCTTCATCATATCACCACCCACTTCCATCATGTCAACACCCACCTCCATCATGTCAACATCCACCTCCATCATATCACCACCCACCTCCATCATATCACCACCCACCTCCATCATATCACCATCCACCTCCATCATATCACCATCCACCTCCATCATATCACCACCCACCTCTATCATATCACCATCCACCTCTATCATATCACCACCCACCTCCATCATGTCAACATCCACCTCCATCATATCACCACCCACCTCCATCATATCAACATCCACCTCCATCATATCACCACCCACTTCCATCATGTCAACACCCACCTCCATCATGTCAACATCCACCTCCATCATATCACCACCCACCTCCATCATATCACCATCCACCTCCATCATATCAACATCCACCTCCATCATATCACCACCCACTTCCATCATGTCAACACCCACCTCCATCATATCAACATCCACCTCCATCATATCAACATCCACCTCCATCATATCACCACCCACTTCCATCATGTTAACACCCACCTCCATCATGTCAACATCCACCTCCATCATATCACCACCCACCTCCATCATATCAACATCCACCTCCATCATATCACCATCCACCTCCATCATATCACCACCCACCTCTATCATATCACCATCCACCTCTATCATATCACCACCCACCTCCATCATATCACCACCCACCTCCATCATATCACCACCCACCTCCATCATATCACCATCCACCTCCATCATATCACCACCCACCTCCATCATATCACCACCCACCTCCATCATATCACCACCCACTTCCATCATATCACCACCCACTTCCATCATGTCAACACCCACCTCCATCATGTCAACATCCACCTCCATCATGTCAACATCCACCTCCATCATATCACCATCCACCTCCATCATATCACCACCCACTTCCATCATGTCAACACCCACCTCCATCATATCACCACCCACCTCCATCATGTCAACACCCACTTCCATCATGTCAACACCCACCTCCATCATGTCAACATCCACCTCCATCATATCAACACCCACCTCCATCATATCAACATCCACCTCCATCATAACATCCACCTCCATCATAACATCCACCTCCATCATAACATCCACCTCCATCATAACATCCACCTCCATCATTTCACCACCCACCTCCATCATTTCACCACCCACCTCCATCATTTCACCACCCACATCCATCATATCAACACCCACATCCATCATATCAACATCCACCTCCATCATATCAACATCCTCTTCCTTCACATCAACACCCACCTCCATTATATCAACATCCACCTCCATCATAACATCCACCTCCATCATATCACCACCCACCTCCATCATATCACCACCCACCTCCATCATATCAACATCCACCTCCATCATGTCAACATCCACCTCCATCATGTCAACATCCACCTCCATCATGTCAACATCCACCTCCATCATATCACCACCCACTTCCATCATATCACCATCCACCTCCATCATATCACCACCCACCTCCATCATATCACCATCCACCTCTATCATATCACCACCCACCTCCATCATATCACCACCCACCTCCATCATGTCACCACCCACCTCCATCATATCACCACCCACCTCCATCATGTCAACATCCACCTCCATCATATCAACATCCACCTCCATCATGTCAACACCCACCTCCATCATATCAACATCCACCTCCATCATATCACCACCCACTTCCATCATGTCAACACCCACCTCCATCATGTCAACATCCACCTCCATCATATCACCATCCACCTCCATCATATCACCACCCACCTCCATCATATCAACATCCACCTCCATCATATCACCACCCACTTCCATCATGTCAACACCCACCTCCATCATGTCAACATCCACCTCCATCATATCACCACCCACCTCCATCATATCACCACCCACCTCCATCATATCACCACCCACTTCCATCATGTCACCACCCACTTCCATCATGTCAACACCCACCTCCATCATGTCAACATCCACCTCCATCATATCACCATCCACCTCCATCATATCACCATCCACCTCCATCATATCACCACCCACCTCCATCATATCAACATCCACCTCCATCATATCACCACCCACTTCCATCATGTCAACACCCACCTCCATCATGTCAACATCCACCTCCATCATATCACCACCCACCTCCATCATATCACCACCCACCTCCATCATATCAACATCCACCTCCATCATATCACCACCCACCTCCATCATGTCAACATCCACCTCCATCATATCACCATCCACCTCCATCATATCACCATCCACCTCCATCATATCACCACCCACCTCCATCATATCACCACCCACCTCCATCATGTCAACATCCACCTCCATCATATCACCACCCACCTCCATCATATCACCACCCACCTCCATCATATCACCACCCACCTCCATCATGTCAACACCCACTTCCATCATGTCAACACCCACCTCCATCATGTCAACATCCACCTCCATCATATCAACATCCACCTCTATCATATCACCACCCACCTCCATCATATCAACATCCACCTCCATCATATCAACATCCACCTCCATCATATCACCACCCACCTCAATCATCCATCATTTGTCACAGGAGTATTCAGTCCATTAGTCTCCTCAGCCCCTCCAGGAGTGTTAGTGGGTGCCGGTTTGTAAACAGCAGACATTGTTGGCACTGAATCTGCAGATACAGACAAATCTTTGTTTGCAGGCTTGCTAAAAATATATATACACTGCTCAAAAAAATAAAGGGAACACTCAAATAACACATCCTAGATCTGAATGAATGAAATATTCTCATTGAATACTTTGTTCTGTACAAAGTTAAATGTGCTGACAACAAAATCACACAAAAATCATCAATGGAAATCAAATTTATTAACCAATCTCTCTGTGATGACTGTAGTGCAGGTGTACCTCTCTGTGATGACTGTACTGCAGGTGTACCTCTCTGTGATGACTGTAGTGCAGGTGTACCTCTCTGTGATGACTGTAGTGCAGGTGTACCTCTCTGTGATGACTGTAGTGTAGGTGTATCTCTGTGATGACTGTAGTGTAGGTGTACCTCTCTGCGATGACTGTAGTGTAGGTGTACCTCTCTGCGATGACTGTAGTGTAGGTGTACCTCTCTGCGATGACTGTAGTGTAGGTGTACCTCTCTGCGATGACTGTAGTGTAGGTGTACCTCTCTGCGATGACTGTAGTGTAGGTGTACCTCTCTGCGATGACTGTAGTGCAGGTGTATCTCTCTGCGATGACTGTAGTGTAGGTGTACCTCTCTGCGATGACTCTAGTGCAGGTGTACCTCTCTGTGATGACTCTAGTGTAGGTGTATCTCTCTGTGATGACTGTAGTGCAGGTGTATCTCTCTGTGATGACTGTACTGCAGGTGTAGCTCTCTGATGACTGTACTGCAGGTGTACCTCTCTGTGATGACTGTACTGCAGGTGTACCTCTCTGTGATGACTGTACTACAGGTGTACCTCTCTGTGATGACTGTACTGCAGGTGTACCTCTCTGTGATGACTGTACTGCAGGTGTACCTCTGTGATGACTGTAGTGTAGGTGTATCTCTCTGTGATGACTGTAGTGCAGGTGTATCTCTCTGTGATGACTGTAGTGCAGGTGTATCTCTCTGTGATGACTGTAGTGCAGGTGTATCTCTCTGTGATGACTGTAGTGTAGGTGTACCTCTCTGTGATGACTGTTGTGTAGGTGTACCTCTCTGTGATGACTGTAGTGCAGGTGTATCTCTCTGTGATGACTGTAGTGCAGGTGTATCTCTCTGTGATGACTGTAGTGCAGGTGTATCTCTCTGATGACTGTAGTGCAGGTGTAGCTCTCTGATGACTGTAGTGCAGGTGTAGCTCTCTGATGACTGTAGTGCAGGTGTAGCTCTCTGTGATGACTGTAGTGTAGGTGTATCTCTCTGTGATGACTGTAGTGTAGGTGTACCTCTCTGCGATGACTGTAGTGCAGGTGTACCTCTCTGCGATGACTGTAGTGTAGGTGTATCTCTCTGTGATGACTGTAGTGCAGGTGTACCTCTCTGTGATGACTGTAGTGTAGGTGTACCTCTGTGATGACTGTAGTGTAGGTGTACCTCTGTGATGACTGTAGTGTAGGTGTATCTCTTTGTGATGACTGTAGTGTAGGTGTATCTCTCTGTGATGACTAGTGTAGCTGTATCTCTCTGTGATGACTGTAGTGCAGGTGTACCTCTCTGTGATGACTGTAGTGCAGGTGTATCTCTCTGTGATGACTGTAGTGTAGGTGTACCTCTCTGTGATGACTGTACTGCAGGTGTACCTCTCTGAGATTACTGTAGTGCAGGTGTACCTCTCTGTGATGACTGTAGTGCAGGTGTACCTCTCTGTGATGACTGTAGTGCAGGTGTACCTCTCTGTGATGACTGTAGTGCAGGTGTACCTCTCTGTGATGACTGTAGTGCAGGTGTACCTCTCTGTGATGACTGTAGTGCAGGTGTACCTCTCTGTGATGACTGTAGTGCAGGTGTACCTCTCTGTGATGACTGTACTGCAGGTGTACCTCTCTGTGATGACTGTACTGCAGGTGTAGCTCTCTGTGATGACTGTAGTGCAGGTGTACCTCTCTGTCGTCTGCAATGTCTCCATACACGCCAAACTGCAACACCTGCACCTATGATCAGCACTACGATAATGGCGCCGATGGCAACGTGTTTCCACCTATTGGATAAATGATCTGGAAACAAATAAAAACACTCACATTTAATTTCCATCTCTGCAGTCACACGTCTTTAACTAGGAGAAAAAACAATGTTAAATAAACCTTAACATTCTTACATAATAATAATCTTTATTTGTATAGCACCTTTCATACATACATACGTGCTTTACAGAATGAAAAAAACATTAAAAGGAAGCAAAGATTAAAAAAACATTAAAAGAAATTAAAGATAAAAAGGAAACAAATATAATAAAATATGTAATAAATGACAAATTATTAAAATAATAGACAAAATATCAAAGTAAACAAGATGGAAAACTTAAAATAATTAGAGCAGACATAGAATAACTAAGTGTGATAAAGTTATCAAATAATTAACCATTAGTTTCTTAACTAAAAGCAGATCTAAACAGGAATGTTTTGAGACTGTTCTTGAAACTATTCAGGGATGAAATGCCTCTGAGCTCTTCAGGAAGAGAATTCCAAAGCTTTGGGCCATAGTGGCTAAAAGCACCCTCGCCAATCTTTAATCGGCTTTTAGGAATCACCAGTAGATTACTGTTTGAAGACCTGAGAGACCTGACTGGAACATATCTAACCATCATTTCACTGAGGTAAGAGGGGCAAGACCATGAAGACATTTAAAAACCATCACTAGAACCTTAAAATCTATTCTAAAGCTGACAGGTAACCAGTACAGTGAGTGGAGTGCAGGTGTAATATAACATAAGGAATGATTGTAGTATCACTATATTTTTAGACACTGCCAACTGATAGATTAAGCTATCCATGTACTCTGTAAAAGAAAAAAAAAGATTACAATTGAATGTAGGAATGTTTTAATTTGTATATGCATATGTTTAGTATACGTACGTGGTGTAGACAGTAGGGTTATAGGAGAGATTGGTGGGAGGGTGTGGTTTGGTAGGAGGGTGTGGTTTGGTGGGAGGGTGTGGTTTGGTAGGAGGGTGTGGTTTGTAGGAAGTGAACATGTGTGATTAAGGGCATGGCTTATTCATAACAGAGCTGACATCATATAAAATCACCATGCCAACATGGAGGGCATGCGATCAAAAACTGTCTTTTGCGCTTCTGACGAGACACCTGAGTCGACGCCCAGCATAGGTAAGATGGGATACCCAAGAGTAAAGTAGATTGGGTTTTCTGTCCGTTGTAATCACACACACCTAGATGGGTGACTATATTTTTAATGTCCAGGAGGGATTTACGGTCGTACACCAGTAGAGAATTACTTTGTGAAAATCCGACGCCTATCAACAGTAAAAAAACAAACCAAATTGTAAGTAGCAGACGGCCAGCCACACACACCAGTGCCATCTTGACTCATCCTGCACATCTGTCCACTCCCAAAAACTTGGACAAGTAGTCCCTACCAGTGTCTGGTGAACACCTTTCACATCAGTTGGTGTGGGAATCTCTGTGATACACTTTCTCTGGGTCTGCAGTGAGCAAATGTCCAATGTAGCACACTTCCTGTTTCCTGAACTTGAGGTTATCTGCATTCAACTTGACACTTCTCTCTCTGCACCTTTCTAGGATTTTGTCATGGTCTTTTATTGCATCCTCAGTTTCTCATCTTGCGTGATTATGATGTCATCTTCAATGATGTATGTGCCTAGAAAATTCTCTAGTGCCTGGATCAACTTATACTGGAAAATGTCTGGTGCCAGGCTGGTGCCCACTGGCATTCTCAGCCAGCAAAAACCAAACAACCAAACAGAGTTGTGAATGTTGAACACTGTGAAGACTTGCTTTTGATACATCTGGTAAAACGTCTCCTATTGTTGGAAGTGTGCTGTGCTTTAAAGCTTCATTGAGTGGTATCAGGTCAATACAGATCCTGGATCTGCTATTAGGTTTCTGCACTGGCACCAATCCACTCATCCATTCAGCACTGGTGTTATTATTTCACTATCAACACTCATCAGTTTCTCTTTTTGTGTTTTCATCATTGCCACTAGGACTCCATGATTTAGAAGTTTGAAAAGCTGCACCGTTGTCCACTTCCACTTTAAATTCACATTTCAAGCATCTGTCCTTTGAACACATCCTGAAACTCTGTCTTTATTTCCTCCAACCTATTTCTGCTGGTGATGTTACGATGTTGACCCTATTTCTGCTGGTGGTGGTGTTACGATGTTGACCCTATTTCTGCTGGTGGTGGTGTTACGATGTTGACCCTATTTCTGCTGGTGGTGTTACGATGCTGACCACTATTTCTGCTGGTGGTGTTACGATGCTGACCACTATTTCTGCTGGTGATGTTACGATGTTGACCCTATTTCTGCTGGTGGTGTTACGATGCTGACCACTATTTCTGCTGGTGGTGTTACGATGTTGACCCTAGTTCTGCTGGTGGTGGTGTTACGATGTTGACCCTATTTCTGCTGGTGGTGTTACGATGTTGACCACTATTTCTGCTGGTGGTGTTACGATGTTGACCACTATTTCTGCTGGTGGTGTTACGATGCTGACCACTATTTCTGCTGGTGGTGATACAATGCTGACCACTATTTCTGCTGGTGGTGTTACGATGCTGACCACTATTTCTGCTGGTGGTGTTACGATGTTGACCCTAGTTCTGCTAGTGGTGGTGTTACGATGTTGACCCTAGTTCTGCTGCTGGTGGTGTTACGATGTTGACCAATACATAACTGTTGTCATATTGGACTTGGATGAGTTTCATTGTTTCACTTGCTTTCCTTCCTAGTTACGGTATTTTGTGGTCCACACCTACTTGGAAGTCGACTTGGTAATTCTTCTGATTTCTTGGGTTTGTCATCGTCTTCGTGCTCCATTTTCACATCTACGTTGATGGGAATGACGTTACAGATTGCACCGAAGACTATTTGAATGCTCGATTTGAAAGATTGTTTTAATCATCATGCCTGCAAACAGCTGCTATGTTTTACATTGCTTTTCTCTCATCTGCTCTGGTCATTACATCCTCACAGGAATCTGATTCCTGCCCCATTACTGTTTGAACTGCTCTTTTGATCCTGTTTTACTTCTGCAGGTTACAGCAAAAATAATCGTCTGCCACATTTATTGCACCTTTTTTCCATAAGAGGGACACTTTGACTTGAGGCTTTCATGCGTTGTGGCACAATATACAAAAGATAGTTCCTTGTCTTTCCTTTTCTCATTGTTTTATTGCATGCCCATCCTCTACACCATGTCCCTCCAGACGTTTGTCCAGTGTGAGGTTCTTCCCTCCTGTTGGACCTGTATGTGCCACAGACGTTCCTGTCTCTGATCAACAAGTTCTGTAATTCTCCAAAGTTGCATGTACTCGCCAGCATCCTCAGGTCCACAACATGTTTGTCAATGTTTTTACCCAGAGCCTGATTGCATGCAAAGGATGTGTATATTTCGACGGTTTTGTTTACTTTCTGTAGGAGCCATTTAATTGCCTGTGTATATTTTGTTGAGACACTAGGGAGCAAAAGGGGTAATTTAAAGTTGGCTCCAAATACCAGTGAGCCAGGAATAGGAAATGGGCAAATAGTGTCTGTCCCATATCGGTTTTGTTGAGCAGGATTTGAGATAAAAGATGTACACTATGAAAAAAATAAAACTGTAATCCAGCAAATAACGGTATGGACTTTTATTAAAATGGTTATTTTAAGAGGACAGAAAGACGAACGTGTCAGATACTAGAAACATGACTGTAAGGGAGTTTGTGATTTATTGTCTGTGACCCTTGACCCTGTCAGAATATTTACATTCAGTTCACTCCCTTATAGTGCAGACACTCCATGTCTGCTCTTCAGTTAGAACCTCTCTCTCTCTCTCTCTGTCTCTCTCTCTGTACTTTTCCACTACCCCTAGATCCAGTCCACTGTGCCTTCTCTCCTGATAAGGAGAACACCAATCATACATGTTTTATTATTCTTACCCAATTGTGTTAAGACACATCTTCATTCTGTATTTAACTACATGTATTATTATTAAACATTGGTAACTCTTTCCTGACACCCGTGTGTTGTGAATCTGTTCTCCTGGTACCAGCTACCAAACTCTGAGGGCTGTACAAATTTATAATCCAAATTATGAACCCTGATGGTTTTGATCTACGTCTGAAAGATGATTTCAAGAAAAAATAGGTATGCTGACGAACCAACGTTCGATGCGAAAAATTCTGACTCAGTAATGTGTTCCAAACTGCGTTGTACTTTTGTAAGGGTGTCATATAACATCACTCCTCACCGCCTAGCAGGTGTATGTTTTTTCCTGAATACTACTGTGACTTCGTCAAGCACAACCCAGCCAGTCATCAGGCACTGCTAAAAGTCAACTCTGAGGTGATTTCAGGTCGGGAGACAAGCGAGAAGATATTTTGTTGTTTTCAAGCGGTCTGTGGGCTTCATCAACGCTCCGGACACCATCGAAATATATGTGGACATAAAAATACAGCTTTTATCTCAATACTGACCAAATTTAATCGAAATCCGTGCAGGCGAAAGTATTTTACTAGACCGCGGAAAATAAGTAGTCATGATTGACATTTGTGTATCGAATGTCACGGTAGCTAGCAACTTTAGGCTAAAAGCGGCGTCTCGGTTTAACTCGTTCCCACAGTGTTTTCTTGAAATCGGTACGGATACCAGTGTTGTGTAGTTTAATATCTCATTGTTTTTTGATATAACTTGTTGTTAAATGGTAATATAGTTAACATCACTTCGAATTAGATTATGATTAATTATTAATTATGATGAATTAGAATTAGATTATGTGAATTTCAGTCACATGACTTCTATTGTAATTAATGTATTATATTGTAATGTGATACATGATATTATAAATATCATAACTATCAATTCTCAACCAATTTTCAAAATCCAGGTATCATTTTAAAGGTATATAGCCTATCAGCTCTGTCTAGATATGTGATTCTTTTTAAGCTTGGGGCTGTTTGAAAATTTTGTCATCATACCTAGAAAAAACCTTAACACCGACCATTTAGTAATGACATACTACTTAGGTTTTGAATCCAGCTGAAACACGGTCACTCATGCCTGTGAGCTCTCTGCAACGCTCTCTGACGAGGTAGTCCTCTGTGTCCGGCACCACTAGTTCCACATAAAGTGTAAACTCTTTTTTCCATGTTTTCTATGACTTAGAAGATTAGTGATTCATGGCTTCTCTTATCACTGTTATGCGGATGACACCCAGCTCTTCTTTTCCTTCCCACCTTCTGACACACAGGTTTCAGCTCGAATCTCTGCATGTCTAAAAGACATTGCCTCTTGGATGGCAGCTCACCACCTAAAGCTTAACCCAAGCAAGACGGAGATGCTGTACATCCCTGCAAGAGCCAGTCCTCATCGTGATCTTTCTATCTCATTCGAGAACACCGTGATCACTCCATCCATGGAAGCGCGTAGCCTTGGTGTAGTTGTCGACAATCAACTCTCCTTCACAGCCCACGTTGCTAACACAACACGATCATGCAGATTCGCCCTTCACAACATTCGGAGGATTCGGCCATTTCTCTCTAGGGAGGCCACTCAGGTCCTTGTCCAGTCCCTTGTCATCTCAAGACTGGACTACTGCAACTCCCTACTGGCTGGTCTTCCTTTGCATGTCATCAAACCCCTGCAACTGATCCAGAACGCTGCAGCTCGGCTGGTCTTCAACCTTCCCAAGTTCAGCCACGTCACTCCCTTGCTGTGCTCCCTCCACTGGCTTCCGGTAGCTGCCCGCATCAAATATAAAACCCTGGTGCTGGCCTACAAAGCAAAGAATGGTCCAGCTCCTCCTTACTTGATGGCCATGGTAAAACCCAGAAGCATACCTAGAGCCCTCCGTGCCTCAAGTATGACTCGTCTTGACCCTCTATCATCCAGGACACATGGGAGACAAGCATCCAGACTTTTCTCTGTCCTGGCTCCAAGGTGGTGGAATGAACTTCCCTTGTGTGTCCGAACATCGGAGTCACTTGCTGTCTTCAGACGCCGACTGAACACCCACGTCTTTCAAGTGCACTTTACATAATTATGCTTCGTCTATTGTGCTTTATCGTCTCTTTCCTCAGGTGCTTGTTACAGGTATTGCTTACTGTCTCAGGTATTGTGCATAATTGGGTTATAGGAATTGCTTACTGTCTTTTTCCTCAGGTGATGTGTATATTCAGGTATAATAATGACTTGGCATAATTGTTAGGTATCATATGACTTTCGTCTAGTGGTTTTTCCAGCTTAGAGTAACTTGTGTTCAGGACTACCTACCTTGGAGATTCCAAGCAACTACGTAGCACTTTTGTAAGTCGCTCTGGATAAGAGCGTCTGCTAAATGCTATAAATGTAAATGTAAATGTAGTGGATACCACTGAAGGTAAAGGTGGCTACTGTCCGACTACATACAAGTTCCTCATGCCTGCTGTTCTGTAATAATCACACTGGTCTAACATTAGTGATGTAACACCAGGATCACTCCAGTGGTATTAGTGATGTAACACCAGGATCACTCTAGTGGTATTAGTGATGTAATACCAGCATCACTCTAGTGGTATTAGTGATGTAATACCAGCATCACTCTAGTGGTATTAGTGATGTAATACCAGCATCATTCTGGTGTCATTAGTGATGTAATACCAGCACCACTCCGGTGTCATTAGTGATGTAATACCAGCACTACTCCGGTGTCATTAGTGATGTAATACCAGCACCACTCCGGTGTCATTAGTGATGTAATACCAGCACCACTCCGGTGTCATTAGTGATGTAATACCAGCATCACTCCGGTGTCATTACTGATGTAATACCAGCATCACTCCGGCGCCATTACTGATGTAATACCAGCATCACTCCGGCGCCATTACTGATGTAATACCAGCATCACTCCGGCGCCATTACTGATGTAATACCAGCATCACTCCGGCGCCATTACTGATGTAATACCAGCATCACTCCGGCGCCATTACTGATGTAATACCAGCATCACTCCGGCGCCATTACTGATGTAATACCAGCATCACTCCGGCGCCATTACTGATGTAATACCAGCATCACTCTGGCGCCATTACTGATGTAATACCAGCATCACTCTGGCGCCATTACTGATGTAATACCAGCATCACTCTGGCGCCATTACTGATGTAATACCAGCATCACTCTGGCGCCATTACTGATGTAATACCAGCATCACTCTGGCGCCATTAGTGATGTAATACCAGCATCACTCTGGCGCCATTAGTGATGTAATACCAGCATCACTCTGGCGCCATTAGTGATGTAATACCAGCATCACTCTGGCGCCATTAGTGATGTAATACCAGCATCACTCTGGCGCCATTAGTGATGTAATACCAGCATCACTCTGGCGCCATTAGTGATGTAATACCAGCATCACTCTGGCGCCATTAGTGATGTAATACCAGCATCACTCTGGCGCCATTAGTGATGTAATACCAGCATCACTCTGGCGCCATTAGTGATGTAATACCAGCATCACTCTGGCGCCATTAGTGATGTAATACCAGCATCACTCTGGCGCCATTAGTGATGTAATACCAGCATCACTCTGGCGCCATTAGTGATGTAATACCAGCATCACTCTGGCGCCATTAGTGATGTAATACCAGCATCACTCTGGCGCCATTAGTGATGTAATACCAGCATCACTCTGGCGCCATTAGTGATGTAATACCAGCATCACTCTGGCGCCATTAGTGATGTAATACCAGCATCACTCTGGCGCCATTAGTGATGTAATACCAGCATCACTCTGGCGTCATTAGTGATGTAATACCAGCATCACTCTGGCGCCATTAGTGATGTAATACCAGCATCACTCTGGCGCCATTAGTGATGTAATACCAGCATCACTCTGGCGCCATTAGTGATGTAATACCAGCATCACTCTGGCGCCATTAGTGATGTAATACCAGCATCACTCTGGTGTCATTAGTGATGTAATACCAGCATCACTCTGGTGTCATTAGTGATGTAATACCAGCATCACTCTGGTGTCATTAGTGATGTAATACCAGCATTACTCTGGTGTTATCAGTGATGTAATACCAGCATCACTCTGGTGTCATTAGTGATGTAATACCAGCATCACTCTTGTGTCATTGGTGAGTGTGAGATTTGAGAAGAGACCAGGCCAGTGGTGCTCATGTCTTATGTTACGACAAGAAATGGACTGTCACACACACACACACACACACACAATGTGATAAACAAGTTATTCTGAGTATTACCAGTGTGTCTCAGAAGTGTGGAGGAACGTACCAGAGATGTTGATAACTTTCTCCATCCTGGGATGCTTTTTGATTCTGCAGGTGAAGATATTGGTGCCACTGTCTGCAGTGATGCTGTGTCTGACGGTGTAGAGCCCATCATTGTGGGTCTCCACATCTCCAGGAAGATGTTCTCGTCCACCAATGAACCACTGCAAATGAGGCTCAGACTCCCAGCCTGTAGTTTCACACAGTAGTCTGATCCCTCCTGGGACATCTGTGCCCTCTACAATGATCTGTGGGTTTGTTCCGATACCTGTGGATTAAGCAACCAAAGCATTCCAGATTAACTAGTTTAAAGTATACTGGTATAACAAATCATCGTGACACGGTTAATGACGGAGAAGTGATGATGTTCATCACTCTCAACCTATGGCTAAGTTGATACAATAGCACTTTGTTAACTAATGTTTTTTAAATACTTTTTAAATACAAAAATTCTACAGTTGTTGCCATAAGTTTTGAGAATGACATTTGGTTTTCACAAAGTTTGTTTTAATGGTGGCAATTTGTATTGACTCTAGATTGTGAATTAGTGATTAGATTAATTGCAATTAATTGAAAAGTCATTCCCTGTTATGAAAATGATCTCATCACAAAAGTTACTGCATTCTAACCACTGCATTTCAGCCCTACAAAATAGCCTGCTAACGTAATTTCAGTGATGATCTTGTTAGCTCAGGAGAAAAGGTTAATGGGGACAAGACAGTTGATATCACTCTGTCATGCTGATTAGAAGAGCAGACTGGTTGTTTTTAAGTTTTCTTCTGTTAACCATGGTTACCTCTAAGGAGACATGTACAGTCATCATTGCATCAAAAGGGTTTCACAGGCAAGGACAGTGCTGCTTGTAAGATAGCACCCCAATCAACCATTTATCCAATCAAGGATAGTTGTTAATTGCAGCCTAGAAAGTTTCAGGGCACCAAGAAAGTCAAGCAAGTGTCAGTTAGCTAGTTAGCTAACTAAACATGTTGAAGAGATAGGACTGCTCTGCTTTGACAAAGTTAATGAAATCAGTTCCCAGTCATGGTCCTGTGGTAGGGAACTGGTCTTGTGACCAGAGGGTCCTGGGTTCAATTCCCAGGCCTGAGGCCATGACTGAGGTGCCCTTGAACTCCCCGGGTGCCGGGCTAGGGCTGCCTACTCTGTTACATCCTCTGTTCATCTTCACATTTTTGTTTTGCTGTGCATTTTTTCCCTGCCATTTTGAGAGCAAACTTGACACAAATTGTTTATTGAAATGATCTTGTCCTGACTGGGAAGCGTGAAGTGTTTTCATCTCACGCATTTGACGAAAACACCGGGATGAACTCAAGGTAAGCGAACAGCACATTAAAAACATAAACACAAACTTCGATATAAACATAAGTCGTGATATGTTTCAGGACTTTGTCACGGTTGGAGGAGGTGGCCACACACTACGAGCTCTGTTATGTACACAGCTGTTGTTTTCTAGGTGAAAAGTAGATAAACTCTGTTATCAACACTCATTACAACGCCACTGACCTGCGCTCACTTTTAGGAAGAAAATAACAGACAGTGTCAGTAGTTTTGAAGCCTCCCTCAGTCGTGTGCGGTGCCTTTGCTGCACCTCGTATGTGGTTTATTCCAAAACGTGTGACAGAAGACCGCGTCTCACCAACGAGACTCAAAGCAGTCACTTCATGCCGCTATAAATGTTAGTGGCTTGCTAGGCTTGTAAACAAACCACACACCACGAAGATGTAGCAGTGTGTCGCCCACAGAGCTGATGAGGTAACCGGGCCACGACACACACCGTTAGTGCAGGTGAGAGTGCGGATCGGATGGGGGCTCAGACCTCTCCCGAATCGTATCTGGATAAAACACAGTTTGAATGGCCCTGGTGTGAGGGCGCCCTAAGAATCGCATGAGGCTCGAGAGCCGCGGGTTGGCCACTCCTGCACTAGTGTGTGTGTGTGCGTGTGCGTGTGTGTGTTCTCACTGCACAGATGGGTAAAATGCGGAGGACAAATTTAGATTGCGGTGAAAATCACAATTGACAAATATAGCACATTTACATGTTTTTATATAAGCATTGAAAGCCCGTGAGAATTCAGCTAACGTTAGCACCAAGCTAGCATGTATTAGCTGAACTTCCCGGGTGCCGTAATGCTGCCGTAATAATGTAATGCTGCTGTAATTTGTGTGCTGTAGCTTTATAAAATGAACCCCGTTATCCACTTGCCCATCATTTGGATTTTGTAGGTGAAGGATTTTAAAAGTGTTGGGGTCAGTTTTACTAATCCCACTCGAGCTAATCCCACAGAGAAACAACCTTTCACTACAGCAGATAAGGAGGTCAGTCTGAAGAAGGCCACGGAGCTGAATCTGTTTTTATTTAATCTACCCTTAATCTACATAATATAAGGTATGTTCATATTTTAAGTCTGTAGTATTTAATATTAAAATAGTACGTAATGTTTCTAGTGCTGAACAGTTAAGCCCAGTTCACACTACACGATTTTAGGCTGGTCTTTCAGTCGCCGACTGATCGCCGACAAAAACTGTGGTCGGAGGCTAATCGGCGATCACTCGTCGCTCGCTCAGTCGTGTAGTGTGAACTGCTGAAAGACGCTCGCCGAGTCGTCGCCGACTGGTCGCCGACTGGTCGCAAACGACTGGCAGATATCTAGCATGTTTAATATCTAGCAGTCGGCGACTGAAAGTCGGCAGCAGCGTCTAGCTACAGCCAATGGGAACGCGGAGAGAGAACCGCGGCACCGCTGAAGATATCTCTGAAGAATGTAAAAAACTTTCAAGAATGCTTTCAAAACAGTAACCCAGCAAACACACAAAATCCTCACCTTTCTTACAACTTTACTACAACACTGTGTTTAAGTTATTGTGACAGCACTGGAGAAATAGTGCGATTGATTATATGTTCACTGCAACGGAGAGATGAAATAATTCTGGCAACTTGGGACTATGGAGTGTATAAACGGTAAAAAAATAACAATAACGAAAATGTGGAGTACATGTACATTGTTTTTTTCTTCTACGTGGTGTTGCTGGTTCTGGGAGAGTTTCGTTTTCGTGTTCTCGTGTTTTTGGACGGCAGCCAGATGAGTCGGCGATTCTCCAGTCGTTCCCCAGTCGTGTAATTCGTGAGCCCGCGTCGCCGATCAGTCATGTAGTGTGAACGCCACAACAACTGAAAGACTCGCGATTACAGCACGACCAGTCGTGTAGTGCGGACGGCACAAAAACCTGACGACTGAAAAGTCGTGTAGTGTGAACCAGGCTTTACCTGTGTTGACTCCTGTGCTAACACATTTTGTGATGCTTTTAAAATATTTTAGGTGTTTCCTGAAGTTGTTGTCTCTGATGAAGCCCCTTCAGACTGTTTGGAACATCTGGAAAAGTTTGTCTGGAGAAGAAAAGATGAGTGCTGGCATGAGTCCTGCATCATCCCAACAATGAAGCATCCCGAGATGATTCATGTGTGGGGTTGCTTCTCATCCAGGCAAATGGGTTTTCCTCAAAAGTTTGCCTAAGAACATTGAACACCATGAATGAGGAAGTGTCATCTCATAACGATCCAGGAACAATTTGGAGATGAACAATTGTTTTTCCATTATGATGGAGCACCAAGTCAAAGGAAAAAGTGATGACCAAGTGGCTCAGTCCATGGCTAGGAAACACTCTAGTTCTCAGTCCATGGCTAGGAAACACTCCAGTTCTCAGTCCAATTGAGAACCTGTGGTCAGTCCTCCACACCACAGATACTCCACCACATACCATATATTCAAAACTACTCCACACCAAAAATGCTTCACTCCATGACACACTACAGATACTCCACACCAGACAAAACACATTTGTTTGATATGAAGTAACAAACAGGTAATGGTTTAAGTTGGCTACTTCATATTTATTGTTTTTTTAAAACTAGATAAATTATTTCATCCTTGAGGAAAAAACAGGAATAGATAAACTTGGATTTGTATACAGCTTATAAATTTCAACAGTTGGTGGCTTGTTGGTTAGTATGTTTTCCTCTCAGCACAGCGGTCAAGTTTTCAAGGCCCTATCTGAGTGGAGATGCCCAGTAGTGGGTGGTGGTGTCCTCTCTCCCCTTTCTGCACCTGATTTGGTCCTCTGATGTTAAATGTGTTAAGATGAGGCATGAAATTATTTTATTAGGGTCTAAGGATACAGTGATGAAAGCAGTGGAACCAATCACAAAAACAGATTCAGACCACAGAAGGATCCCCATCACGATCACTAGATCACCATCACTATCAATCAATCAATCAAATTTTATTTATATAGCGCTTTTTACAACAGTTGTCACAAAGCAGCTTTACAAGTGTCTGAGTCCAATCCCCCAGTGAGCAAGCCAAGGGGCGACAGTGGCAAGGAAAAACTCCCTAAGGGTATGAGGAAGAAACCTTGAGAGGAACCAAGACTCAGGGGGATACTAGATCACTAGATCACCATCACTAGGTGCACAAATCAGGCATTTAATTTGAATCAGAAAACTAACTTTCAGGCTTCAAAATCAGACATTGAACAATGAAATCTCATTTCTAAATTTAATTTATTAGTAATTGATTTAATTGTATTCATGTTCATGTGATCGAGTACTGTCATTCAATTTAACAGAACTGTCATATCTGGCTCCACGCCCACTTGTCAGTTGTCTTTGTTTTCATATTCCATGTGCTTAGTGATGTCATTTCAGTTGTCACACCTGTTAATTTTTCACTCTACCCCTCGTTAGTGTTATCACCTGTGTCTGGTTTAGTTTCATCAATATCTTGTGTATTTATGCCCCTGGTTTTCAGTTCTTGTTTGCTGGTCTCTGTTTTCTGTTGGTGTCCATTAAAAGAATTGAGTTTATCTTGTGTGTTCCTTGTCATGATGTATCATCATGCTGGTGGGGAAAAAACCCCATACTAAAATTACTAGATCTAATGCATGTCCGCTATCATGAGTGGGATTAGTACCGTGCTGGTGTTAAAATGTAGTGTTTTTAAGTCCATAGGGGTTTTGTCTAAAGTCCTCCCATATAAAAGCTACTCCCCTATAAAATTCTAACCAAATTACCGAGAATGACAAAGTAAAATTACGTTTCAGATATTTATTTGTAATGCACTAATCTTTTATCGTTTGCATGGCGTGTTGCAGGTACCACAGATTCAATGTTAAAATGTTATTTTCGGATGCTTCTTGAATTCACAAATAGTACACAAATTTCAACATTAACAACAAAATTACTATTTTTAAACGCTTAGCGATTACACGTTAAAATTGTGCGCACACACATATAATCGTATCGGTAGATAAAAGGTAATTGTCCCAAAGTTCATTTGGTCAGTAAATTCTACATTTATTCGTTAGGTTGTCTGAGAACAGGCAACTATATGTGAACTAGTCTGATTACTCTAAAACATTAAGTGTGCGTACATTTGGATTAAAAACCCACTAGGATTAGATCATTTAAATAAACTCTAAGTACTGGTGATTGTTAAACTGTGACTAGATGCTCGGATTTGAATATTTGCAGATGTTTTTCAGTTTTGACATCCCACAACACAGCAGGACACTTTAACATGACTTTTCTCTTACCGGTAATGTTCATCTGTTTCTCCCATTTGTGCTGACCCAGTTTCATCTCGCAGGTGACGGTGGGAGTCCCGTGCGCAGTGACGTGGAGACTCACGTTAAAGCCCACTCTGGCTCTGTGAGACTTCTTATATCCACCAGACAGTTCTACTCTGTTACTGTTCAACACACGTAGCTCAGGTTCGGGATTCCAGCCTGTAGTTTCACACAGTAGGCTGATCCCTCCTGAGCCATCAGTGCCCAACACAGAGATCTCTGGAGGTGTTCCAATATCTGTGTATTAGGAGATCATAAAACAGCTCAGTATTGTACACATGAGAAACAAGGATCATGTTCTGATGACACACAGAGCCCTAAAGATCCTTTAACCAGGAAGCAGTAATGTGTTTTGATGTAATACCAGCATCACTCTGGTGTCATTAGTGATGTAATACCAGCATCACTCTGGTGTCATTAGTGATGTAATACCAGCGTCACTCTGGTGTCATTAGTGATGTAATACCAGCGTCACTCTGGTGTCATTAGTGATGTAATACCAGCGTCACTCTGGTGTCATTAGTGATGTAATACCAGCGTCACTCTGGTGTCATTAGTGATGTAATACCAGCGTCACTCTGGTGTCATTAGTGATGTAATACCAGCGTCACTCTGGTGTCATTAGTGATGTAATACCAGCATCACTCTGGTGTCATTAGTGATGTAATACCAGCATCACTCTGGTGTCATTAGTGATGTAATACCAGCATCACTCTGGTGTCATTAGTGATGTAATACCAGCATCACTCTGGTGTCATTAGTGATGTAATACCAGCATCACTCTGGTGTCATTAGTGATGTAACACCAGCATCACTCTGGTGTCATTAGTGGTGTAACACCAGCATCACTCTGGTGTCATTAGTGGTGTAACACCAGCATCACTCTGGTGTCATTAGTGATGTAATACCAGCATCACTCTGGTGTCATTAGTGATGTAATACCAGCATCACTCTGGTGTCATTAGTGATGTAACACCAGCATCACTCTGGTGTCATTAGTGATGTAACACCAGCATCACTCTGGTGTCATTAGTGGTGTAACACCAGCATCACTCTGGTGTCATTAGTGATGTAATACCAGCATCACTCTGGTGTCATTAGTGATGTAACACCAGCATCACTCTGGTGTCATTAGTGATGTAACACCAGCATCACTCTGGTGTCATTAGTGATGTAACACCAGCATCACTCTGGTGTCATTAGTGATGTAACACCAGCATCACTCTGGTGTCATTAGTGATGTAACACCAGCATCACTCTGGTGTCATTAGTGATGTAATACCAGCATCACTCTGGTGTCATTAGTGATGTAATACCAGTATCACTCTGGTGTCATTAGTGATGTAATACCAGCATCACTCTGGTGTCATTAGTGATGTAATACCAGCATCACTCTGGTGTCATTAGTGATGTAATACCAGCATCACTCTGGTGTCATTAGTGATGTAATACCAGCATCACTCTGGTGGTATTAGTGATGTAATACCAGCATCACTCTGGTGTCATTAGTGATGTAATACCAGCATCACTCTGGTGTCATTAGTGATGTAATACCAGCATCACTCTGGTGTCATTAGTGATGTAATACCAGCATCACTCTGGTGTCATTAGTGATGTAATACCAGCATCACTCTGGTGTCATTAGTGATGTAATACCAGCATCACTCTGGTGTCATTAGTGATGTAATACCAGCATCACTCTGGTGTCATTAGTGATGTAATACCAGCATCACTCTGGTGTCATTAGTGATGTAATACCAGCATCACTCTGGTGTCATTAGTGATGTAATACCAGCATCACTCTGGTGTCATTAGTGATGTAATACCAGCATCACTCTGGTGTCATTAGTGATGTAATACCAGCATCACTCTGGTGTCATTAGTGATGTAATACCAGCATCACTCTGGTGTCATTAGTGATGTAATACCAGCATCATTCTGGTGGTATTAGTGATGTAATACCAGCATCAGTCTGTGGTGCTATATTGCTAAGCAACAGAGAAATTCAGGGAGATTCAACAGGGAAAACAGCAAAATCCAAATGAAGTCATACCTGCTTTATTACCAGAGTTGTCCAAAATTACACTGATATCTTTCTTCATCCTGGGATGCTGTTTGACTCTGCAGATGAAGATGCCGTTTTTGTGTGTAGTGATGCGGTATCTGACGGTGTAGAGATTGTTGTCTTGGAGGTTCTCCACATCTCCAGCAGGAAGTTCTACTCCACCACTGAACCACTGCAACTGAGGCTCAGACTTCCAGCCTGTAGTTTCACACAGTAGTTTGATCCCTCCTGAGACATCTGTGCCCTCTACAATGATCTGTGGGTTTGATCCGATACCTGTGGATTAAGGGATCAAAGTGGGAGACAGAAGAACAAACCTGTGTGGTCTGTACTGGTCTAGAATCATATTTATTTAATACAACACAGATGCTTCACTCCACCACACACAGGCACCGATCCTGTTCACACTAAGAGACCATGAACCACTTCAATTTTTTTAATTAGACGTGGATTTTTAATGTGACTTGAAAGTAGTTTGAGTTTGATAATTCAGTTTTGACAGCATTACAACTAAAAGTTCAGAATTGGTATTGGCTAGTTACTATGGTAACATGCTGTGAAGTCAACATGGAGTCTCGGGAAGCAGCTTTACTGCTGAGCCAATGAACATGAGGTCTGATAAAATGAGGTCTGGTCTGATCTAATCCTGGGCTTCCTGTTTTAAGAAGGTGGATTGCTGGGCTACATCTCATGATAATTTATGATACAGGTGTAGTATTTGGTGTATGATACAGGTCAAGTATTTCAACCCTAGCCTTGTAGGTACCGGTCCAATAACAGACTTCTTCCATGTATTGTACATGTTGAACGACTGAAATAATTGAGCTAAACCCGTTCTTAACCGATACAGCACACGTTAAGATCATGTTCACTTAAGCCAGGAACATCAGGTGCTTTATAAATCTTAAAGACAGCTACAGGGTTCTTAGGTCCACTGGAACAAATGGTACTGATCCAGAATGTCTTTAGTATGATATTCTGATCTGAACTGGGACCCAGTTGGCCCGTATAGGGTGGAGGACAAGTACTGCTCTGGTGTTTCATGCAATTCAATGGCTCAATGTGTAGAATGGTAGAACCAAACTAATACTTATTTAGGCAGAGTATGCAAATCAATTTATTTAGGAATTAGGAATTTTGTCTTGAATTGTGCTAGTCTGCCTTTTGTCATCCATTAACTGGATCTGGGGAGATAGGCAACAACTCTCCCCCTCTTTTTCTCCTCCTTTCTCTATCTCTCTCCACCCTTGGAGAACCTCCTGTCTGGGCAGAGGTAATGAATATTCAGTAATCGAAGTCCAATGGTCAATGGCGTAGTGACCAAGAAAGTGTTCTACGACAACGCCCCTAAAAGGAGTTAAAAACCCTTGCTCAAGGAGAAACAAGGGACTCGCAAAATAACTCGTTGGAAAAATGCCAAAACACCGTGACCAACAGTCAGCTGAAGTGATGCCAAAAGACCGCAACTAAGCTCGAACTGAGTCCAACTACTAAGAAGATTCTTCTTTATTATATTTTATCTTCTTTATTTTATCTTCTTTTTATCTTCTTTATTTTATTTTCTCGAGAAAAGTATTTAACCTAGTTTATGTGTCGTCGTCAAACTTACTTTAATTTCAACTAGTCTTTCAAGTCAAGTTAAACTTTTCTTAAAGTTACAGTTAATTCTGTTTGGCCAACAGACACTGATTTTAGTTTAACTCCAAGTACACCTCCTCAAGTGAACTGCAACAAGTTTGACTGCGACCCTCCAGCCGCAACTGTGACGTCACTGCTAATTCTCCATGATTTGAGCAATCTCAGAAAGGCCGGCTCCGCTTAGCCATCGTAGGAGTGAACAAACCTTGAACGTGTATCGGTTGATCCGCCTTCATCCCCGAACTCACACACGGGTGTGCCTGGGCTACATCACAGTAAGACGCTCAAGAGTTCACATGCTGTTTTGAGGTTGCCGGTTCAATCTGTTGTCTCCCAACTTCTATCTCTCCCAGAGTCCAGATTAGTAATTGTTGTTACCATTAGCCTCTGCCAGAATGCTTCCTCTCTCCCTTCCTAATTTCCATCTAAGACTTTGTGTCCCTCCCTGGGTCCTACGGTAGTTAGAGACGTCTTAGGTTAGCCATATAATCCATTTAAAATCCCATGACTGTCGATAGTTGCTTATCATTCTGTTGTTGTTTAATTTTCTATTCTTTGTTGTTTATTATTATATCTCTGGTTTAGATTAGTAGATTTACATATAGGTTTCATTCTTGAGCCAAATCATTCCATATTGTCACGTTGAGGACCCCGGCCCCTCCCTTTTGGGCGTGTGTCAACGTTGTCTACGTGCTTTGTCTGCGTCAGTGGATATCCGTGGTTAGGGTTTTGTCGTGTGATTAATAAGTCTCACCTGTGAATCGTCTCGTGATCACGTGGGGATAATGTGGTTTGTCTATTTAATGTGCGCTTGCGCAGTGTCCTGTGCTCGTCGTTGTCTATAGTTGACACGTCTGTGTGTGTTACATGTTTTACGTGCGCTATATTGCGCAGTGTCCAAATTAAAAGTGACATTTGTTGCAAGCGAGGATTCGTGTCTCATCCTTCCCTGCTCCGCCGCGCGTCACACATATGCTATTCCTGATAATGCATCAATTGTAATATCAATCATTCAATAAATTTGGACATTTATTCATTAATCTGGTCACGGTGGTAAATACATATTTTGGTAAATGGTATTAGGTCACTCCGCAGAACCAGAACTTAACCCTTTAGTAATGAGACTGATTAAACCATATTCCACCTATTCCTGTTATCATAATATTGGTTCCTGAACTGAGATTAATTAACAAAGTACTTTCTACCTTTAAGAAATGTCAAACAAGCACAACTGTTGCAGCTGATATTGTCTCTAGTCTCTCCTGGAAATCATGTGATGCAATGAGTGAGCAGATGATGGAAAGATGATCTCCATGTTTCTCTTATTCTTTAACCAAATGTAAGTATATCAAGAGAGGTTGGAAAGACAAATTCTACAAGGCTTAAATTATCTGAAAAATGTACATGAATATGATGTGGCGTTTTTACAAGAAACATGTTTCAGCTAAGTGTCACACTTTCTGTCATGAAAAACCCAGAACCCATCTACCAATAATCCTCCCAATCACCTTGCCCTTACCAGATCATTGATCACATTCACCTGCCCATCTCTCTATTTTAATCTGTGAACAAAGCCTTCTATTGTCTCTCTATTGTCTCTGCTTTGGCTAAAGGTTCACGACCATGCTCTGCCAATCTAGTTTGTTTGTTTAGGACTCTCAGCTTCGGATCCCTCAGATGTCCTATACACGTATACTATACGTCTTATACGCGTATACCATATGTCCTATACGCATATGCTATATGTCCTATACGTTTACCCCTTTGCCTGCTACTTTGGTCATGGTCATCATCTCTGAACTTTGGGAGACCTTCGAGTGATTACAAGAGTTTCCCTGTAAATAAGAGATCTTAAGAATCTGCAAGCATCTGGCTATTGGTGTTTTCCAATAGGTGTGTTCTATTAAGAGGGCGGAGAAAAGGAGGAGATTCCACTGACCTATGAATGGATGGATAGTGGAACTGGTGAGAGTAGCAGCATTTGAGAAGGTTTCACATAAATGGCCAGAAAAACTGATCTGAGGAAATTAGGAAGGTACTCATAAGAATATCATGATATATCTTATCTGAATTTTTTTTTATCAGTACCAAAACTGAGATCGTTTACTAACTTCTATCTCCTATCTTGAATTAGGCCACGTGCGCTGCTCGGCTGCACACTGCATGTCGGTATGCTCTGTTTGTTTGTTGTTTGTGTTCGTTTCTATGTTCTTGTGACATCTAAATGATGTTTGGTTTTTGTATTTACTCGTTTTGCAACAAGTTATGGTTATTTAACTGTTTAGATGGGGGAAAAATGTAATCAAAAATGTCTGTGACTGTGTGGAACATGGTTCTGGCTGCTAATGCTACCACTAACGCAAACACACCTGAATGACAACAAGATGGGCAAGCGCGGTGAGCCAACACAAATAATCTCATACAATCGAGAGACTCTTTTGGAGTTACGAGAGCGGACTATACACAACTTTTCCACCGACATTTTGATGCTGAATACTATCCCTCGGGAGCTGATCAGAACCGAGTGGAGCACAAAACGTGGAAGGAGAGGGGTAATTAGGTAGGTAGGTAGATACTTTATTGATCCCGAAGGAAATTTAGCAATTAAGAACCGGCTACGGCGGAGATTTAAACGCCCACCGCTCCCTTCAGTTGTTCTTACAAACCTGCGCTCAATGAGCAACAAAGTTGACACCATACGGGCATACAGCAGGTACTGTAAGGAATTTATGTTTCACTGAAAGTTGGTTACAGCCGATAATGTCTGATTCGCTCTTCGAAATTTTGGGGTTTTACACTAGTACGAGCAGATAGGAACACAGACACTGGAAAGACACGGGGAGGAGGCATCTGTGTGTACATTAACGATCTCTGGTGCAGACAGCACTCCTGATATGTGACCCAAATGTGGAAATACTGGGAATGACTTTAAGACCGTTTTATTTACCCATAAATATTTATTTTTAATATTTATATTGTTTGGATGCATTTTACTTTTTGTGGTATATGCCTCTCCCGATGGAAGAGCCACTAAAGCGGCAAATACCATTGCTGACTGCGTCCATGAGTTACAACTTAAATACCCTGATGCCCCAGCAATAGTAGTTGGAGATATGAATCAGTGTCACCTGGACTCTGTGTTCCTGGTTTTGAGCAATATATTAAAAACCAAACCAGGGCAAATACCATTTTGGACAAGTGTTTTGTAAATATTACGAATGCTTATATTTCAAAATGTAGACCTCCTATTTTAAATTCGGATCATAATACCCAGGCCCGTTGACAGTCTTGCTGGGGCCCGGGACATGAATGTTTCATGTAGTTTCAAGATTGTGGACAAATAAGAGTAAGGAACAGCTTAGAGCTTGTTTTGACTGGACTGATTGGAGCATTTTTCATGAGGGCTCCTTGGATGCAAGAACAACTGCTATTAATGATTATATCAATTTCTGTGTACAGTTGGTTAACAAAATGTTGGTGCACCTCAGGGCTGTGTGAGTTCTGCTGTTCTTTTTACTCTATACACAGATGACTGTCGCTCGTCTTAAAATAATCAGTATGTGCTAAAATACTCCGATAACACTGTTTTGTTTACATTATTACATGACTCGGATAACCATGATCTACACCAACAAGGTGTTAACAAAGTAGTGACATGGAGCAAATATAATACTCTGCAAATAAACACAAAGAAAACAAAGGAAATTGCATTTGGCCAAAAACAAATCTGTTAACTCCACTATCAATAATGAGGTAATCGAACAGGTGGAGTCCTATAAATATCTTGGTGTGATGATTGATGATAGCTTATCATAGAAACACCACATCGACTACATCTGTAAAAAAAAGCAGACATAGACTTTATTTTCTCCGTCGCCTCCGATCTTTTGGAGCTACTCGGCAGATACTCCTGTTGTTCTATACCCCCCATACTCAAATAGCGGCTATCTATTTCTGGCCCGCGAGCTGTTTTGAAAAGTGTTTTTTTTTTTTTAGGAATCTTTTTTTCAATCGCGCTATCCGCTCTTATTTTGAAATCGCGCCCCGCGATCTCAAGACGATGCCGGGGATTGCCTTTATGGGAATAACACACGTAGCAGACACCCAAATGCGTTCACCCCCCCCCCCCCCCCCCCCCCATCCGTAACCGGCCCCGTCAGTGAGTGTTGAGTGTTCTGCAGTATTGCAATGCTGTGTGGTATAATTGCTTGTCCATATCCAGGGCTCTCAAGTTTTGGATTCATGTCAGAGTGTGAGAGTTGTTGATGGGGGGGGTGGCGAACGGTAATTGTTGAGCGGGGGGTTGTATATCGCGATCGATCGCCACTGGAGGGCGACATAGATATGGATCGGAGGTAAATAAACTAGATTTTTTTCTCGCCGTGTGAAATCGGAAGTGTGGCGTGTGAAGACGGTCAAATGCGTGTGTCACACGCTCAATGCGTGAGACTTGAGAGCCCTGCCATATCTGTAAAGTCAGGACTTAAATATTTGATTAAGATATGTTCAAAAATTGTGGGTCAGCCTCTAGAAAGATCATATGAGACCACTTATCATACCAACACAATGCGGCTGGCTAAAAACATAATTTTTGGTACTAATCATGTTTTGAAGAGTGAATATGTACTTCTCCCATCGGGGCGGCGTTATAGTGTTCCAAGGTTCAATAAGGTTAGACTGAAGAATTCTTTTGTACATCAGTCAATCCTTAATTTAAACAAAGAACTTAATCTATAACTTTAAAAGGTGTTGAAATATGAGTAAATGGTATACGTACTGTACAATGTTTGTGTCCTATGTGTTGTGATGCTAATGTGTTAACAGAGCTACTGTTTGTATGCAAGAAATTTCAGATCTGATCTGACAATAAAGTATTATCATCATCATAACTTTAACATTACTGTAACCTGAAGGTAGACTCTTTATGTTAATCTTCTTTAAGAATTCACTTAATTCTGTAAACACTTTTTTGTATTTTACTCAAGAATGGTAAGATTCAATTGGTCTATAATTACTTTAAATTGATGAATCTAAATAGTGTTTCTAAAGTAGAGACCTGCCAATGAGAGCAGGTCCATGGAACGGTCAAGCTAAGGTCTTTAATGCAGAGATACAGCTAGTGTTAGGCTAACCCCAGTCTGGGGTCTTTTAGAGAGAGACCTCCTTTTTCCATTTCTGGTGAATCTATATGTAGTTGATCTCAACGTTGAGATGAACACATCACCTAAATCACGCATGCCTGTTTTTCAGGAACAATAAATATACATGTTAAAGTATTACAAAACCATTCCTTTAACAAAAAAAAAATAGTTAATAGTTACACTATGGTTAAAATAGTGTAGCGAGTTGAAGGGGCATGTTTAAGTGCAGAGACTGCACCTGCAAACGATTGGAGATTGATTAGGGCAACCAGTTAAAATGAGGGGTAATGTTAGAGGAGACAGGCTTCTTTGGGTTGCGAGAACTGTGGCGAGTTGTGAGCGGTACTTAGATTGGTGTGGGAGGGAATTGTTTGCTGTGGTTAGAGCAAGCGACGATGAAGATAGTTAGCAGCCAATTTAGTTGTTCCTGTGTCAGGAGGGGAGGAACGATTGGCTCCTGTAGAAAGGTAGTTGGGCGAGTAGTTTAGGGCTTACCTGTGCTGTTGTGGAATGTAGCCTGAAAGGAGATTAGATGACGCCATAAGCCTAGACCCGGTGGGAGGGTCTTGTTCGCCAACGAGATAAGTGATAATTTTAAAACACTATCTTGTTTGTGATTTTAATTAGTGTTTATGAATTTGAAGATAGGGATGGCGAACAGTCGTGAGGTCATTTTGGTAGCCCTCTTAGTGTGAAGTGGTGTTTGCCCATTTTACAGTGTGGCATTTAAGTGGTTTGCTGTGGTGATAGTTTGCAGTGATAACGAAGTTGCATGCTGTGGTTGGGGTGTGCCGTGGGGACTGCTGGGCCATTGATTTTACATTCATGGTGATCGCCTGACCTTACCTAATTGTGTATGATAATTAGGGGTGGGAATTGTTTACTATCTCACGATTCGATTCGATTCCGATTTTGGGGGCCACAATTCAATTCAAAAATCGATTTTCGATTCAAAACGATTTTCGATTCAAAAAACGATTTGATTTATAAAAATGTCTGCTTCAGTCTACAAAATCTGCATGATCTACTACAGTCTGCTTTGCAAGACAGAACGACAAATACAGAAAATTAAGTGTCTTTCACATTTAATTAACAAAAATTAACTGCTTTGGTAAAATAAAATGGTTTTTGTTGTTACCAAAATTCTTGACCTTCATTTTGCGAGCTGTCAGGGGTGGCTCGGATGCAGTTCCCCCAGCCGTCGCTAGGGGCACCAGAGTCAGTCCCAGACTAAACCGGCGTAACCGTACGTTCTCAGCCAGTCTCTGCTTTCTCTGTGATTGCTTATCGTTTAATGGTGTCTCGCCACCTCTCTCTGTTATGCTTTCTCTTTACTTACTCGAGTATCTTATCCATCACTTTCTGACCCATCTCAAGTTTTCCCAATCCTGTATGTCTTCCTATCCATTTTGCCTTTATGTTTGGGAACGGTTTTATTTTGCTGCAGCGTTTTTTGCCAGTTACTTCTGCTGGTGTCCTTGTTTCGTTTTCGCGTTGCATTTATCCGCGCTGTTTTTAGTTACTGTTGTTGTTGTTGTTGTTTTGTTTCTTCCTCCCGTCTCACTACGATTGAGTGTTATTTTTCACGCGTTGTATTTTCCGCATTGGTTTTTTGTTTCTATTTACTCCGTGCCCTCACGGTTTTGCTTTCTATTCTCTTGCGCGTTGAGTCTTCCGTGTTTTGTTTGTTCATTCTGGGTCGCTGTGCGCGTTTCCCTCTCGCTAATACATGTGACGAGTGTCAAACGTCTTGCTCTTGCGAGCCGGCACTTGGGTCCATCCTTCTCTATATTATTTCTCACCCTTCTCTATATTAACGCTCCCGTGCTCACCGCGTTACACATGCCTTGCACATGAGCTACATTGTGTCCAGTTCGTTCTTCCCCGGCATTCGGTAAAAACCAAAATGAACCCATATTTTTACCTTAAATGAAGACCAGACAGGTTGAATATCTCTTTCCTCCATGTGTTTTGAAACTTTTCCGCGCATGAGTGTGTCCCAGAACATGCTGCGTAAAGTCTCGCGTAATTTTGTAATTACGTAACGCGAGACTTCACGACGACTTAGAATCGATTTTGGGACATTTAAAATCGATTCTGAATCGTAGTAAATGAGAATCGATTTTTGATATATGAATCGATTTTTTGGCACACCTCTAATGATAATAAATAAAAGTAATCTTGTAGAAAATACTCCGTTGGTGTGGTTGCATTTAGCCTCTGCGCCGGTGTTCTGTCGAATATTGCTACCTTATCGATATCTCCTAACGTGTACGAGGGCATTGCCTATTTGTAGACGTATCTCTGTAGAGTTTGTTTATCTTATGGAAACGTCATAATGTAGCGCAAATCAGTGTTTAAAAGGTAGGATAATCTTTTTAAATTAAAAGTTTTATTTTGCGTATTCATGTATTGTTATTAATAATAACACAAGCAAATTGGATTGTTTACATCTTTGTATGAACATGTTTTTAGCCTGTGTGTTATTATAAACCAGCATTAAGTTCATTAACACTATAGTTAGGAAATTTCGACAGCCTAAATATCATTATAAAACATCATTAAGCCACCAAAATCATGACGCAATAGTGAATTGCGCATGCACAGTAAGCCTAGGTAGGAATTTTCGACGGGTAGGAAAATTCGAACAGAACACCGGACCATCCATCTTAACAAAGGTGGTGGCAGCATTTCTGCTACCCAGTACGTTTATACCAAATATTACAATACCATTTATTTTAAATACCGGAATTCGTAGCTCGTTTGGGGGGCTGACCCCACAAGCCCCACAAGCAATCGTGATATGAGACTTGAAGATCTACAATTAAATCCATGTTTAAGATGAAGCAGCATAAAATAACTAATGCATCTATTAATAAAAGATCTAATGTGACATACTAATACTAATCCATCATGAGTGGGATTGATAACATGCTGGTGTTAAAATGTAGTGTTTTTAAGTCCATGGGGGTGGGGGGTGTTTGCCTAAGGTTCTCCCATATAAAAGCTACTCCCCTATAAAATTCTAGCCCAATTACCAAGAATGACAAAGTAAAATTACATTAAAACTATAACTTATTCTGATCAAAAAGGTATTCAAATACTGATTTATATTGCACTAATCTCTTTTAGGTTCTCGTTTGCATGGCGTCTTGTATACCACAGATTGAACGTTAAAAATGTAAATTTTTGGACACTATGTATTACACTTCAAAAATAGTACACTAATTTCAACATTAATGACAAAATTACTATTTTTAAATTAGCACAGTATCTGACTTTGGTATCGAAAATGGTATCGAATTTTAATATTTTTTTAAGTATCGTATCGAAGTTGTAATTCTTAGTATCGTGACAAGCCTACCACACATATAATAGTATCGATAGGGAAATTGTCCCAAAGTTAATTTTGTCAGTTATTTCTACATTTATTCTTTAGATCAGGGGTGGCCAACCCGTCAGAGATCAAGAGCCACATTTTTTTTACTGTGTTACAGCAAAGAGCCACATCAAAACACATGGGCACGCTTGAACATCACCCATCCCTTCCCCTCTCTCTCTCTCACACACACACACACACACACAGAGAGAGAGAGAGAGAGAGAGAGAGACCTCTGCTCAGATTTATTATAAATTACACACACAAACAGTGTGGGGTTTAGTCATGGTCTGGTGGTTAGGGAACCGGTCTTGTGATTCCCGGTTGCCAGGCTAGGGCTGCCTACTCTGTTAAAAACGTCTTCATATTTTTGTTTTGCTGTGCATTTTTCTTACTTAACTTACTTATTTTTCAAACTTAACCCTGAACTCTGAGTTGTCTTACCCCGATCTGACATAGGCTACTCAGAATTTTCGGTTCCAAAACGGCTGATCGGAGTTAAAATAATCAGGGTCGCTCAACTCTGAGTAGGTTGAACAATTACTAATTCTAGGTCTAATCCGAGTGGTGTGAAATGCACATGGCATCAGATAAAAATATAAGAATATATAAGTATAAACAGCAGCGTGACTACGGGCCGCAGTGGGCGCCAATGGCTCCTCCACGGGCCGAGTTAAATCACCGGCCCCCGGCGGCACACACCGTTAGTGCAGGTGAGAGTGTGGACCGGCTGGGAAGCCGCATGAAACCAGGCAAAGAGCCGCAGGTTGGCCACTCCTGCTGTAGATTGTCTGAGAACAGGCGGCTATATGTAAACTAGTCTGTTTACTCTAAAACATTCAGTCTCAGATTCGTACATTTGAATTAAAACCCGCTAGAATTAGATCATTTTAAATAAACTCTAAGCACTGCACTGGTGATTCGTACACTGTTTTTTTCAGTTTTGACATCCCACAACACAGCAGGACACTTTAACATGACGTTTCTCTTACCGGTAATGTCCATCTGTGTCTCCCGTTGGCTATCCCTCCAAGTCATTTTGCAGGTGACGGTGTCGGTGGCATTCTTGTGCGCAGTGACGTCGAGACTCACGTTAACTTGTCTGCGCGAGCCCCCTAGTGGTCGTTCCGCCAGCGACCAATCGCGTGTTTCCAATTAACATAAAGAAGTTTACTCGGAACCTACAATAAAGCCACCTGGAAGAGCACGCGCACGCTCGCGCTAGGGACACGTGTCCGCGTGTATTTGAGCTTCTCGTGTGCAACCGTGTTATACCAGTGCGAGACCACAAGTGAGGAAAACCACACGAGGGCCTCAGTGGACCTCTGGAGAAAATAACACTATAATCTTGGGATGAAGACTATGGCTTAATCCGAAATGCCGAACGTCCCTCGTATTCATTACACACAAGCAGTACGAGATAACAGGTAGTAGTGATGGGATTTTCGGCTCTATTTTGAGATGCGGCTCTAATGGCTCTTCTTACTGTGGAGAGCCGGCTCTTTTCGGCTCCCAAACGGCTCCCCATATATATTTTTAACATTATTAATTAATTAATAGCTTAAACCTAATTTTATAACATTTTGTTTCATTATTGACATTGTTAAGTAAAAATGCTGCATAACAATGCTTTATAAATAAAAGTTTTATTATAACCAATTATTAAATTATCACAAAATAGAACGCAATACAGCTTGGCCAATTGCCTGCCGTTTCCACAAAAAAAGTGGAGACTTTTTCTTTCAGTGTTTTCCCACCACATTATTAACTGAAAGCTGCGTGTGATTGGTCAGATGTGTGGAGCACACGCTTGACATGCGGGCAGTGGAGAAGTTCTTTGCAGTGTTGTCCGAAACGATATGTGGTAGTGTAAAGAAACACCCCTCAAAAACAGGGGAAGGAACATTTACCTGACGAAAATTAATGTTGCATTGTGCTCCAGGTTTGAAAAGTGCTAAAGTACTTGAAAATGTAACTGTATTTTGTTTCACAACAAATAGATTTCTGACTGAATCGATGTGATAAAAAAGCGAATTATTTCGAATAATTTCGAGTACATGTATAAATATTTAAGTTTAAGGTGCTGGGAAATATTGAAAATGGCAAGTGACGTACAAGTGCTTGAATTCCACCTTGTAAAGGTGTATGAACCCGGCATACATAACTTTGTTCATTGCGCTGAAGAGGTGCACGACCTCGCTTCGCACGGGGGTCCTCACGCAGGGGCGGAGCCACCGCGATTGCGTCATTTTCGGCGCACGGACCCTCGCGCTGGTCGCGACGCGCCAATTATGCTCTACCACTGGCAGAAACCGAGCAATACGCGCAAGGAGAGGGAGAGACAGCGAGGCACCGAAGGACAAATAAAAACGATGTTGGAAAAAACTGGCACTGTGGCACTTGCAGAGCACAAGCGCAATACTGAAGGAAAAAGCGGCTCCCAAATAGGATCCTAAAACGGCTCCCATTGTGGAGCCGGTTCCAATCGTTCACTTCAAAGAGCCGGCTCTTAGAGCCGGATCGTTCGCGAACGACACATCACTAACAGGTAGTACTGTATGTCCGAGGTTATGAAAACTGCCCAGTCACCTACTGAAAGAACGCACTCCTTTAACGGTCGAGCAGAACGTACTGCGTATAAATCTAGTGTCTACTGCTTAAGTACGGCATTTCGGATCCAGACTATAATTAAGGTCTGTGAAGCGCTCGCAGGTGAAACGCGCCAAACGTTCATCTTTATCTCCGGTAGTCCTGATGCATGCGCACTTGCCGGTATGCGTAGGTAATCCTATTTCTCACTTTCCAACTCTGTGAGGTAAAATAAGTCTTACAAACATAACGCACGCAGAAGGTAAAGATATAATTGGGTTTCACTCTTAGCTTCATGCCTTAATCAACCTGGTCTGTTCATAATCATATAAACGGCTCGTTGTCTTCTTCCTGTGGTAAAACGGTGACGAGCTAGTTCACTATGATGCTTTGTGTTGTGAGACATGCAATAAGAGCCCTTGATTGTCTGCATAATGCGTGCTGTGCACCTGTGTGTATTCCCTTTATAACCCGTGCACGCATGGGGATTTTATTCCGGTTCCACACCCATGTAGTATGTTTTACTATACTGATAAACAGTTAAATAAGACTGACTCTGCTTCAGATAAACGCAGCATGTTTGTTGAACGGCTGTTTATGAACGAAGTTGGACCTAGATGGCATTCAAAATCGGATTATTAGCTTACATTAGCTATAACTATTAGCTTATTAGTATTATTAATGATATTTTTCAGATTGTCCATCTTGTAATTGTTCATCATGTTTTCATTTAGTTGTTATTGCCAGCTTCCATTGACCACCTCTACTTCGCTCTCTCGTCAGAACACAGCTACCCCAACACAAAATTAACGATGTGTGGGCAAGATCGTGCTGACCACGAGACACTCACATTTCTCACACGTGGTTGAACAGGTGCAGCTGACCTCAGAGGTCACGCTCGCGCGAGCACATAGACACACGTGATTGGATACTGTAGCTCTGATTGACAGGGAACAGTGTGATGTCACCACTCCTCCCAGAGAAGAAGGGAGGAGATTCTTTGGGATTTGTGGAGGATACTGGTGTCATCAGTATTGACCAGCAAAACCACGACGAACGCTTTATTTTTGCGACACTCCCATGACGTTTTATTTAATTTATTATTTATAAGGTTTTATATCTGTCATCTATATAGTAAATAGTAGTTGTAGGTGACAAAACTGGTTTTTTAATGTGGTAGATAACAGAACAGAACATGGGTGATAATCGCAGTGTGTTTTACGTAAGAGAAGAGCGGGTTAATGGTGGTGAGGGGAAGCTGGTTTGGGCTCTGCTATAAAGGGTTAAAGCCCACTCCAGCTCTCTGAGACTTCTTATGTTCACCAGACAGTTCTACTCCTTTACTGTCCAACACACGTAGCTCAGGTTTGGGATTCCAGCCTGTAGTTTCACACAGTAGGCTGATCCCTCCTGAGCCATCAGTGCTCAACACAAAGATCTCTGGAGGTGTTCCAATAGCTGTGTATTAGGAGATCATAAAACAACTCAGTACTGTACACATGAGAAACAGGAATCATGTTCTGATGACACACAGAGCCCTAAAGATCCTTTAACCAGGAAGCAGTAATGTGTTTTACTTCCTCTGTTGTGTACACGTATTAAAATATAAACATCAGTTTTAATATAAACATATAAACATAACTTTTACTCTGATTTGAACAGTGTAATGTTGGATATGTGTGAATAAAGCACACATGAATGTGTCTTACCTTCAACAGTGAGATTAATGGTGATCTCATCAAAGGCGCCAGTGCTCTGAACTAAACACTTGTACTGTCCTCCATCAGACTCTTGAACTTTCTTCAGTAGCAGTGAGGTGTTGCCCTGCTGTAGTTCCTCTTTAAATAGAGATGTTCTGTTTTTGTATGAAGGATCCAGCTTGTCTGTCTGGTCTTGTTTATTCTTATAGTGATGCACTATTTGGTTCTTCAGGTCTGGTCTGGTCCACTCCACTTCCATGTCCACAGCACTCTGCTGGTTTTTGAGTGAACACGGCAGAGTGACGTCAGAACCAGCAGCAGCAACAACAACACCTCCACCCTCCAGATCAAACTGCTGAGCTCCTGTAAGGAGAAACACCACCATGATGAACGTTTACTCACTGTACACCACACAGTTACTCCACAAATACACTCACTGTACACCACACACACATACTCAGATACTCCACACAGTCTTGTAAGACCTGGCTGAACATGTCAAATGCTGAGTGTTACTGTCAGGGTTCGACCCAGGCACGTGACTCCTGCTGCCACTAGGCGGAGCCCGCGAGCTGTAACCAGGGGCAATCAAGCCCGATAGGTTGCACCTGTTCTACAGCCTTTTTAAGACAAACGACTTCAGCAACTCATTGCTGAAGTTGTTTGTTGTTCTATGCACACACAGCCCAAGCCAGTTTTCTCTCGTCTCCGGACTATCTCTCGTTTCTCCAGTTCTCCTGTTTCTACCCTGAGTGTTCTCAGGTTGTTTTTTGTTTCCTTCTGTCTTTTCCCTCTTTGTTCTTTGTTGGTTTGTTCTCCAGTGTTCTGGTTAACAGACTGGCAGGTAACCAGGTAGAAGCTATTGGTCTTGTTACCATAGCTTCCTCTTTTGTTTCTTATTTTTTCCCTTCCCCTCTGACACGTCGAGTTTGCCTCTGTGTACTTTTCGTTTTTCCCATTTTCTTTTTTGGACGCGTTGTATTTCTTTCCGCGTGTTTTTTGTTTGTTTTTACTTACCTGGTCTTTACACACGTCGAGCTTCTCCGTGTTGTCTTTCTGTTGTTTCCCTCTGGGGTTTTTGTTTTCATTATTTCCCGCATTCGCGGAGGTTTCATTTGGCTGTTTTTTGCCGTTTGTTTTATCGGGTCGCGTTTGAGTCCTCACCACGTTTAAACCAACGCGTCACCGCCGAGAGCGGCGGCGAGGCGTAACAGTTACATTTCAATTTAAATTCAAACTTTTAGTAAGATGTGTGTGTGTGTATATATATATATATATATATATATATATATTTGCTAAATTATTTTTAATTATTTAGAGCTTCTATTGTTAATATATGTAAAATATTTAATGTGGAATTGTCGCACTTGGCCCGCCCCCTCTGTTTTGTCCATCCTACATCTTTCCCCTATGGAAGAAATTCCTTTGAACTTCTAGCGCTGACACTTTTTGCACTGAAATTATGTATGTGAATTTTTTGCCTGTGATTTCAACCCTTGGTGATATGGATTTGCTTCCATAGACATCCCCCTTGTGGTTCGTAGCCCCTAGCTGTTCTGTGTTAGCTCGTCTCTGTTTGGTCTGTATATATAGTGTTGGAAAAAAGAAAATTAAAGGCTAATAACTTGATGTGTCAATTTAGTGTTTTTCAGGAAGACTGTGGGAAAGCAGGAGTAAGGAGGCCTCAGTGGCCTTGAGGAGAACAGAAGGGGCCTATTCAGTGCAGGATGTGTAGCAAGCAGTTTTTAGATAACCAGGCACACAGGCTGGGAGAAGAGGAGCAGGTGATTTTCCATGGAGAGCAGCCAGGATTGGGGAGTTATCGAAACTTAACAATTCGAAACTTATGGACAGAGAGTATGAAAGAAAGGACATCGCCCAGCACGAGAGGCTTTTCGCTTGGACACTGCTGAGATCCACTTGGGTTAGGTAGATTCCTAGGCAACTAGCACCAGTGCACTGAAGAGTTTGTACCACGTATACTTCTATTATATTGCATTCAATTATATTCTATATAAATCATTTTAAAAGAACTTTTGTTGTCGAGACTTTGCTTGGACCACTCAGTCAAAAACCAGTCGGTTCATCGGGGCGGTGTTGGGGCCCGTCTGGGTCGGAGAAGAAAATTCCCAACAATAGTATATATACTAGTCTGTGTGTTTACCCTCAGGGTTCTGCAGTTGTGTTTCAGCAAGCCTCCATGATTTTAAAAAATTGTGTAAAGGAATACTTTGGGTTTTATGTTGTTGTGTTTGTGTTGATTGTGTGAGTGGCTGTCGTTGTGAATGTCTACCTTGTGTTTAGCTCAGGTTTGTTTCATGTATTGTCCCTTGTACGGCTTGTTAACCTTTATGGTTCGTTGTTTGATCTGATCTCTGTAGGAATGAGTGATGTATGTCGTATGCTAGTAGTAAAGGTGTTAGCTTGCTCAGTTGTCTTGTTTATCGGTTTGTATATTCTTGTTTGTTTAAGATTTTGTGTTTTCATTTAGTTGTTTGTCTAAATCTTAAAGTATGCCTCGTCAATCACGTGTTGTTTATCTGTCTTCGGTTAAGTTAGTAAATTACGTTAGTTACATGTATGTCCATGTATGATAAAGGCACATGTGTCCACCTCATGTTTACGCATGCGGTGTCACAGGAATGTGTGGACAACATTAGTTATTTTCAGTTCATTATTATATTATTATTTAATTATTATTTTATTAACTAATGAGTTCATTAGTTAATGTTTTCTAGTTGACATTGTCACAGCACAGAGAACTGCACAGATCCAATATGGATACAGATAAATAAACAAAACTTTAAGTGTGAAGTCCATGCCCAGTATATAATAATAATGACCTTCTTCTGCTGGTCTGTGTCTCTCGTTTGTTACATTTCGCTCAAACTTTCAAGCATTATTGTTTTAACAGTGTTTTTAAATTTATGATGTAGAGTTAACAATTCCATTTGAGAAGCTTTCTGATGTATTTGGTAAAGTTCATGTGGAACAGGTGGAACTGAGGAAATTGATAGATAGAAACATCGATGACATTGGTCCACACTTTCTGCCAGTGTAGATCATCAGTCAACATGTCCAAGTCATTTTCCCAGGTGTGTTTAGTAGCTTGTGCCCCTGGTGTTAGGGGAAAGTTGGGATTCAGGGCTCTATTAAAAAACACTCTGAAGCATGTCTTAGACTCTTGTGAGGTCGGGACCTTTTCAGTGTGTGAATGGGATTATGACCCTGAATCTTGGAGTTACTGCTGTACAGAGTTAAACATGTCAAATCCCCACAGTCACCTGTAGAAGAACATGGATCTTAAACCGGGTGGTAACTCACTTATGAACCTTTAGACCAGGGATGGGCAACTGGCGGCCCGTGGGCCGCACTGAGTGAGGACGAGGGCCGTGTGCGGCCATGTGCAAATAGATCAATAATAATTTAATAATAAAAAAACGATAGAGCAGGACTTTTTTGTTCTTGTCACGTAGGGCTACGCCCCCCTCTCCCGTGTCGGTGTTGTTCCTTGCCCGGTTATCCCGCCCTGCGTGTCTGTTGTCCTGGTTTCCCTCTGTCTGCCACGCCCGTGTCGTTATTGTGTTCAGTTGTGTCTAGTTTAGTCCTGTGTACTTGTATCTCTGTGTTTCGCCCGTTGTCGGTTATTTGTGGTTTGTTCGGTTTTGTGGATTATCTGTCATCGCTGTTCTGGTATTTTCCGTCTCCGTTGTGTTTCTCCGTTGTGAATGGCTCTCCTGTTACGACTCCTGCCTGTCCTGTTGACCACTTGGTCGGCTCTCCCGTTTTGACCCGTGCCTGTACAAACGACTTCGCCTATGGAATTCCCCTTATTAAATCTCGCTCTTCTCAGCGTTTGTATCCGCCTCCTCGCTCCGCAGCGCGCTACGCGTTACACTTCTTCTCCTTTTTGCACTTTTTAATTAAGCAAATGTTTTGTCTTTGTTCCTTATTAAGGACATGTTAATGCATTTATATACAGAAAATAGATGTATGTTGGTGCAATAAACATACAGATCTGAATTCATTTAAAATGTGTTCTTATTGAGAATAATTTGTAGTGTCCTTCATATCCAATTATTTGAAGTGCGTGGTCATGTGGCTCTCCAATAATAGTGCTGAAAAAATTTTGGCCCTCTTTGTCATGGAAGTTGCCCATCCCTGCTTTAGACCAAGTGCTGGTGTCACTCTATCAGTGCTTCACAGAACTAAAGCTGCACGCTGTGTTACGCAGACATGACTACATCACCTTTGGGCCTGAACACAGTGTGTCTGAACACACTTAACAAATTACATGAGCACACAAACTGAGAACAGCATTCTCCCTCTGATCCACAGAGATAAGACACACCAGCATTTACACTGAGAACTACGGCCTTTGGTCTGGTAATGTACTTGTGTGTTGATTTAAATGGACATTATTCGGTTTCATTAGTTACTTTCGTGGGTGTTTTTCATCAGGGCCAAAGGAGGTTTGAGCATGTACTGCCCTCAAGACTATGTGGTGTGGAGTCAGTTTGATGGACATGGCACCCCAAACCATCACTGTCTGTGGAAACTTTACACTGGACCTCAAGCCATGTGAAATCTGCCTCTCCTCTCTTCCTCCAGACTGTGACCTTGATTTCCGTAGAAAATGCAAATGTACTTTCATCAGAGAACAGAACTTTGAACTCCTCAGCAGCAGTCCAGTTCTATTTGTCTTTAGTCCAGGCGAGACACTTCTGTCTCTTGTTCAAGAGTGGTTGACTCAAGGAATGTGACAGCTGAACCCCACATCTTACATACGTCTGTGTGTGGTGACAGCTGAACCTCACATCTTACATACGTCTGTGTGTGGTGACAGCTGAACCCCACATCTTACATACGTCTGTCTGTGGTTCTTGAAGCACTGACTCCAGCTGCAGTCCAGTCATTGTGAATCTCCCCCACATTTTAATAGGTTTTGTATTCTTCTGTTCTCCTCTCTATTGATGTGCTTGGACACAGAGCTCTGAGAACAACCTCTTTACTAATGACCTTTTGTGTCTTGCCCAGCTTATAAGGTGTCAATGGTTGTCTTCCCCATGACTGTGTAGCCTACAGAACTAGACCGAGACACCATTTAACGGACTTTTCAGGTGTTTTGAGTTAATTGGCTGTTGAGAGTATGGCACCAGGTGTCTTCAATTGTCACGCTTGGCTCCGCCCCCTCCAGTCCGCCACACCTTCCTTGAATATTTCTGCCTTCGTTTGCCATCTCAGCTGTTTCTAGTTTGTCTCATTATTTCTGGTATTAAGTTCCTGGTTTTCTGTGTTCTGATCGTGGGTTATTGTGGTTGTGATCTGGTTGTTGCGATCTAGCTTAAATGTTTAAAACCCTGTGAATATTTGCTCTCATAATGGTCAGTGTCGCTTCCATGTCCTTTGTGTATTTTGACTTTGGTTATTCGTAAAAGTGTATTCTATGTTCATTCTTAGTACGTCCTGGTTTATGCTTTGTGTTCTGTTACATTGTCAAAAACTCTTTGTTTTAGCGTTCGTCTCATCTGTGTAAGTGGTTCTGGTTTCTGGCACCAGGTTTCTTCAATATTGAATCTTTTCACAATATTCTAATTTTCTAAGATATCTTTTGAATGGAATTACTGAAATAAATCAACTTTTTCATATTCTAATTTTAAGACCAGCACCTGTACAAACATTTATATATTCTTCCTGTTTAGAGGCTTTACTTTGATGTTATTTCACAGGTTACAGTACCTGAGAGAGACCAGTGGAGGAGCAGAATCATCACAACACCCTCCATCTGTGTAAGAGAACAAGTTAGAATATCAATTTACATTAAAACTCACTCTTAAATTTAACACGCAAGGCAACTGTATCAGTTCATCCCTAAGTGAAAGACTTGCTTTCTAGAATTTTTAAACTTTATCTAAAGTGTATTTGATGAAATCAAATCCTCTGTAAATATAACTGAGCCTGTGACGTCGTGAGGGATTATGCAGGAAGCCGGGACGACACAACGTAGCTTAAGTTTTTATTTAGAAAGCGCAATAGTGCTAACAAACATTACACGGGTCACAAGTGTCAATAAAAGACACAAGAGCAGACAAAGAAGAAAGATGTGACACACATAGAAACGATAACACATAACAGGTGCAACGAAACAAGGAATAGGTGAGATGACTTATGGAGGTGAACATCTAAACATTAACAACCACACACACACAAGGGCGGACACACACAAACTGGACCAGATCTACACACAGTCACGCCTGGGGGGGGTCTTGGGTTCAAGTCTCTATCTGAGTGGAGTTTCCATGTTCTCCCCGTGTCTGTGTGTGTTTCCTCCAGGGTCTCCGGTTTCCTCTCACAGTCCAAAATCAGAGGTTAGGTAAATTGGCATTCCCTGATTCCCTGACAAATTCTCCCTGAGTGTGTCTGTGTATCTGTGTTTTTCTGTTCAATAAAAGCAGTTGTCTGAGAGTGTGTGTGTGTGTGTGTGTGTGTGTGTGTGTGTGTGTGTGTGTGTGTGTGTGTGTGTGTGTGTATGCCCAGTGGTGGATGGTGCTCTGTCACTAGGGTCTGTCCTCTCTCCCCTTCCTGCACCCCATTCAGTCCCCCAGGGGGTGTGGATCCCGGTAGAGAGTACGCTGTGTGTGATTGGCTGCTGCTTCTCGCTGGTGTGTGATTGGTTGTGTAAGAGTTGTCCCTGTGTTAAAATTGTAAAGCGACATTGGGTCTAAAAAAAAAGCATCTAAAAAGGCGCTATATAAGTTAAACATTCATTCATTCATCACCCCAGGCCCCAGATCACCCCAGGGCAGAGCAGCACTGATGCACCTGAAGCCCCTCACACCCTGCTGGGCAGGTGATCGGGTAGTGCTGAGTAGTGCTGACATAACGGCCGCGTGCACAAGCGGATAACCATCCAGCAGTGCCGTTGGCCTCCAGCAGGGGGCAGCAACAGGAGAGGTTGGCTGTGTTACGAGCCCCGCAGAAAGACTGCAGAGTAGTGCAGTGTCGCAGGGAGGGGCTCTGGCCAGTATAGCAGCTGGGAGGGGCTCCTATCTGATCAGTACAGTAGTGACTGGCAGGGGCTCCTATCTGATCAGTAGTGAAAGTATAGTTGTGAAAGCATGATGTTCATAAACCAGTAAAGTGAGTAATGACTATATGACTTTACACATGAAAAAACTAAATTAAGTACATAAACGTTGGGTTAAGACAACACATAACACAAAACAGACTCCCCATCACTTCTCATAATAAGGGTATTTAGCCTGTCACAAATCCGTTTAATATAACACAGGTGCGCCAATAGTTATTACTGTGTCAATAAATTGCAAAACAAATCGTTTAAATGTCGAACGCTGTCTACGTAAGGTCCAAAATGCCCGTTTCACTATTCAGTACCTTCAGAAGGATCAAAGGAAGAAATGAAACCACGTTCAACAGGAAGCGCGCAAACGTGTGAACGCGCAAACCTTCCACGAGGCGATGCGCTAAAGGAATATATATAACCCAAAAAACCCCACATAATGATGAATAGCGCACGAAAGAGTTTAATTAAAGTTTACATTTTCCTGAAGATTTTACAATGTTTCGTTTATAACTCTTGAATAAATTGAATTGTGATCCAGTTTTATATGTAGACACTATATAGACACTATTTAATATGTAGACACTGTAGGTTAAACTACAGACATCCTAAAATAAATCCAGAATCAGCTCGCGTGTTTTTGGTGTAATTTGAGCTGTTCTCTTTAACCCACATCCTGTTATTCACTGAATTATCAGAATGTCTAATCTAGACCCACAGAAACAAGACAGCAGGCATCAGAACCGACGCACCCGTGGTATTAACCGCCAGTTTTGTTTTGTATCGATTGAGGAAAACGACCGTTTGTAATTTATTAAATTAATTATAAATAGTGAAGGCGAACTCACTTTAAATGTACCACTGCTTCAACGGTACTGCTCAATAACGAGTCTTGTAACGCTGTAACCACGACGTGCCTCCTCTGCAGGAATAAGCGCTAGTTATCCGCTCCACACCCGGATGGTTTAATGCCTCATGCGTTTCCGTACTGTGAGACGCCGCTGGTGTCAGATGCATATGGAGCAGATACAGGTCTGGGCTGCTCATGTAGATGATAGCTACGTTGTGCAACTCGCAGTGTGTCTTGTGATGAGGCGTTTAATCCAAAGAATAGGTGAATAATGCAGTTACACAGTCACTAAATAATGTCAGAAAATGTAAGGATGTAAGGATATAGCTTATTTATATGCTAAATATTAAAACATTTCTGAATATATTTGGAGAAGAAAATAATTCAGTTATGCGTGACAACCATAAAATACTTTAATTGATCGATGTATGAATAATTTCTATTGGAAACAAACCGCAGAATATCAAAATAAAGTTTTGTTTGTTAACGTAGTGACTTAGACCTACAAACCAGGTGTTGAAACGAAACTAGATCAGTAAACACGTGCGTTTAAATCGGCTCATAACGTAACACGCCCGGTTTAATCTGTACACTGTTCGTCTGACGATGTTTAAAGTGACAGTGTAATGTATCAGCCAGTAATGTGTCCTGTATAATACATGTACAATAGGAATATACACAATTACCTACTGTCTGGTCTTGGTGACCGTTTGATCTTCTGTACACGCTTGGTGTTGGACACCTGGTTAATATCTGTGTTAGGTGAGGTGAGGTTAATAACTGTGTTGGTGTTGGACACCTGGTTAATATCAGTGTTAGGTGAGGTGAGGTTAATAACTGTGTTGGGGTTGGACATCTGGTTAATATCTGTGTTAGGTGAGGTGAAGTTAATAACTGTGTTGGGGTTGGACACCTGGTTAATATCTGTGTTAGGTGAGGTAAGGTTAATAACTGTGTTGGGCTTGGACACCTGGTTAATATCTGTATCGCGCGTTTGCATGAACGTCTAGGCATATCGCTGAAACACAGCAAACAGCGTATGTCTTTAGTGCAGCATTTCTCAAAGTGTGGGGCGCATGGGTATTGCAGGTGGGACGCAAGCAATTGGAAGAAATGAACCTTTTTAAGCCTGTCGTTTTAATGCCTGTTTGGTTTTTATAAGCCCCGGATGTTTAAAATGTCTGCGGAACAGTGTGAACCAGGGCTAGATTCGGCCCTTTAATTAATTTGTACCGGCCCCCCCGGTCAACAAATTACGTTCGCAACCCCCCACAGTCCAACTCCCCCCCACCCCACGTCAACAAATCATGATCGCCACCCCCATTTGTATTTTATTACCATTTTGTTTGGGTGATATGGGACAGGTCATTTTCAGCGTGTGAACCTTGCGCCGGTCGCGATGCATCATGTATAAACGCAGCTTGACGCGGCTCAGGGGTTACGGCACACGCAGGGCCGTGCACAGTGACCTAGTGCCTGTACATTTACATTGTAATGGTCCAATTAAGGTTATTTTAAAAACAGGACATTTCCTCACTTTAAAAAAAACTGGGACGCCCGGGACAGGACGTGAAATACGGACATGTCCCGCGAATTACGGATGTTTGGTCACCCTTAGGGAACGCCCAGAGGACCACAACTCACCACATCTCCCCTTCCCCATAGTAGTGATAAAGTCTTATAGTCTGACACTTAAACAGGACTACTGAGAAAAAACCCAAAATAACATTTCACACCCTTTCAATTATTCTGTCTTATTATTGTACAGTCTTTAAGCCATGCTGGTGCCTTCACCTCCCTCCTTGGTTGAGCCCGTTCCACCTGCTCTCCCTCCCTCTCTTCTGGTCCTGCTGTCTGTTCTGTCTCCCCCGCAGTCTGTGCAGGGGTTTGTATGTCTGGTAAGGGTCTGAGATGTGCCTTGTTTCTCACCACTTCCGAATCGGTCTCCACGACAAAGGAACGGTGGAGTGTCTGCTTCTCTCAGCACTGTAGCAGGCTCGTGGGTGTTTGTAATCCAGACCCGCTGACCTGACCCCAGCTTTATGCCTTTTATTGTAGGCCAGTGTCTGTGCCTGTTTTAACTCCTGGTCCTTGTCTGCAAATTTCTTTTGGCCATTGTGGTTTAACCAGGTGAGAGTGGCAAGGGTGAGCGCAGCTTTCTGCCCATTAGGAGTTCAGCTGGTGAAGGGCCTTGATGCAGCGGTGTGACCCGGTATGCCAATAGGGCTTTTTAGGGATCAGTGTTCTTCTTCAAGAGGCTTTTCACTGTTTTAACAGCCCTCTCTGCCTCCCCGTTGCTCTGGGCGAAGAATGGGCTGCTGGTGACGTGTCTGAAGTCGTAGTCTGTGGCAAAAGAGGAGAAAGAGCTAGAAGAAAACTGAGGTCCATTATCTGTTATCAATATTTCAGGCAACCCATGTCTAGCAAAAACAGATTTCAGGCCATTAATTACCCCTGCTGACGTAGTTATATGTGTCTTCATTATTTCAATATATCTTTAATAGTAGTCTACTACCAGTAAATAAGATATATTGATTAGTAGTCTACTACCAGTAAATAAGATATATTGATTAGTAGTCTACTACCTGTGACGATGGGGTCGTGGTGAAGGATGAGACACGGATCCCTCTTGTGGCGACAAACGTCACTTTTATTTTAGACAGATATTGCGCAATAGCGCACGAGAAACAGCAACACAACGCACACAACATGTAGACTGTAGACAACGACGAGCACAGGACACTGCGCGAACGCACATTAAGTAGACAAACCACACAAGCCCCACGTGACGACGTTACAAGCCACAGGTGCGACGACTAATCACGAGACATAACTGCAACCACGGAGATCCACATACACTACCAGTAAATAAGATATATTGATTAGTAGTCTACTACCAGTAAATAAGATATATTGATTAGTAGTCTACTACCAGTAAATAAGAGTCATTTTGCCAGTAAAACATCTGCGCCAATTTTCTGCCAAGGCCCCTTAGGCAGCTTTGAATGAATGTTTCAATTTATATAGCGCCTTATCTAGATACCCAAGGCGCTTTACAATTGTTAACACAGCTACGTTACAGACAACCAATCACACACCGGCGAGAAGCGGCAGCCAATTGCGCACAGCGTACTCTCTACCGGAGCCCACAGCCCCCTGGGGGACTGAATGGGGTGCAGGAAGGGGAGAGAGAACAGACCCTAGTGACAGAGCACCATCCACCACTGGGCATACAAGCACACACACATTCATGCACACACAATCAGACAACAACTTGTTTTTATTGAACAGAGAGAGACATAGACACACACTCAGGGAGAATTTGTCAGGGAATGCCAATATACCTAACCTCCATGTTTTTGGACTGTGGGAGGAAACCGGAGATCCCGGAGGAAACCCACACAGACACGGGGAGAACATGGAAACTCCACTCAGATAGGGACTTGAACCCAAGACCCCAGTGCTGAGAGGCAAACGTGCTAACCACCAAGCCACCATGCTGCCCATGCTTTATTTCCATGCTTTGAGGGTATCATCGGCTCTGGGTGTAGCTTTTGGTGCTTAGCACATATCTGACATGTTGGAAATTATATTTAAAATACATTAACATTACAGTATTAATCATACTGCTTAAGATCAATATTGTAATCCCTTTATATTTTGTTTACATTACAGTGTTAATCAAATTACTTATTATCAAAAGTATCTGAGAATATGCTTGTCTGCCCTTTTTAAGTACGTGCAGGAGAAAGTGAGCTAAAAAGAGGAAGCTTCAAAATAGCCTCTGTAGGTCCACTTGACATTTGCAAACCAAGAAGTGAAAACATCGCTTTTACTTCTAGAGAAGAAATGTATGTATGTTTGTCGTCTGTAACTTGGGTGCAACCCCAAGTAGTGAAAGTTAAGTGGATTACAACCCCAAGACGTGGGGCCTCTTTCACCTTTGTGATCGCTAATTTGTCAAAACATGTTGTAGGATTTAGGGAACTAAGATGGGCTCATCTAATTCTGAAAGTGTTAGACAAACAACTTTTGGAGAACATGCAAAAACAGTTTTTGAGCAATAGGCAGACAAGTTATCAGACATAGGGAGACTCCATCGCTGAGTAGCAAAGGTGGGGGCTTATACCCAGACCACACTATATAGTACACACTATATAGTACACACTATATAGTACACTCATACCCAGACCACACTATATAGGACAGGAGGAAAAGTGTCTGAGTTAGAGAGACCTGCGCACAATGCTATAGGGTAGAGTAGATAGGGTTTTGCATACTCTCTCTCCAGAGATCTCTGTATTTTTACTTGCTTATAATAAAAGGTTAAAGACAAGACTGGTAATGTTTTCTCTTGCATCAACGAACATGCTGAGCTAAGGTGAAAGTGGAACCAAGCGCAACATTTTTGGTGACTCCCGACGTGATGCGAGACGTTTTGGAATTCTTCGTCTAAAGGCTGTTAGTTCATCCGTGCCGGCACAAAAACTAGGGGTAAGCAGAAAACCTGTTACAACAAATTTCTGCAAATTGTGCATAACTAAATTGTGATGAACTAATGGTACTTGGGCGATACCAAATTAAATCCAGTCTTTGGTAAATAAATAAATAAAATAAAATAAATAAATAAATTTTTACTAAGGAAAAAGGGTTTCAGTCCCTAAGGAATAGGGTTTCAGTCCCTAAGGAATAGGGTTTTAGTCCCTAAAAGGAAAAGTGTTTCAGTCCCAAAAAGGAAAATATAGGGTTAGGTTGAAGACAATTTCAGGTGAGTATCTGTTTTTTATCAACATGGTGAGGAAACGCAGAAGTCATACAAACAGTTTGATGTAGATTGGAATGTTGGTTCATGGGAATGAAATACTTTAGAGAAACAGATGAATATGACCAGTAAAGTAATTTATGCTATTGAAAAAAATTGTAAGAAGTGGGACTAAATAAGGGCTGGCTGTTATGCTAACTTAAACGTATGGGTGACCAAGGCAGGAAGGCAGGTGACGACCGTGTGTCTTGAGGTGACATCATTGACCATAAATCATCACAGTCTCTCTGCAAATTAGAACAACTGAAAGAGCAACAAATGATCAATTGTGAAAGAGAACTAGCATTGCGACGCAAAATATAAGTGTTGTTGGCTTGGGCTATCGGGGAACAGGCCAGGAAGATAGCGGATAGTAAGAAAGATATGCCACCCTCACAGGAGAGTGCCACCAACACTACAAAAGGAATCTACGCAGTGGTTAATGTAAAAACAGGAACCCTGCAAATAGTTAAAACCCCCAATAAAGAGTGTAAAAACCAAAGCAAATTGAGCCGTTCGACAAGATGAGAGAGGGGGGGAGAACTGCGACAGAAGACAGGCAGGCGAGCAGAGGTAGTGAAGCGTGCTAGTCCTGTTAAAGGATTTAAATTAGGAAAGACCAAGAAGGGAGTTAAGGGAGCAAGAAAAAGGGAAATAGACAATAAAAGTAAGTCAGGTCGTGCAGTAAGGATTAACTACAAATTAAAAGGGACTTGGGTGGAGTCAGATGTTGAGAGCGCACACGTGGGGGTAAGTGAAGAGAGTGAAGATAACATGTCAGAGGGAGAAACAGTGGGGGGGTGATGGTTTGAAGTCAGGAAGTCTCTCCCTAGTAGAGGAACTTATAGAAGCCAGAGAAGAATGACGTAATGTCACAAAACAGCTTCTCTCGCCCCAGCATTTAGCCCCAGAGTGTTGTGAGTTGGATGAGTCTGTAGGCCCGTACCAGGGCACTAGATCTAGGGCACTAGACCCACTGGCCTTGGTGAATATCAGCCTCTGCCATTGACTGACGTCACTGCCCTGTCTGACCAACTTCCCCCTCTCAGTGAGGGAGGAGGCATTTGGCTAGTTAAACTGGATAAGCTGACAGCAGGAAAGAGCTTGGCTCTGGGAGACTTAGAGGAGGGGTAATAATAATAATAATAACAAATAAAAATAATAAAAATAAATACTTGAAATTGTTTACACTGCGGGCCCTGAATACATAATCCATGAAAGTAGCTTTTTTGGATATTGATCAACATTTCCATGTTTTTCAAATTTTGTTGTCAGTTCAATATGGGGAACCTGACGCCAGTTAAAGTGACTGGGAAATGTTTAATAATAATAACAACAATAATAATAATGATAATAATAATAATAATAATAATCTGTATTTGTATAGCACCTTTCATACATACATGCAACTCACAGGATAAATTAAAAAAAAGAAAACATTAAAAGGAAGTAAAGAGAAAAGAAAAAGAATGTTAAAAGAAATTAAAGATGGAAAACAATAAAAGAATGTAATAAAGTGACAAATTGTGAAATAATAGAAAAATAATGCAATAAAGTAAATAAGATGGCATTTAGAACAGAGTTGGAGTTTCTTAATTAAAAGCAGATTTAAACAGGAAGGTTTTGAGACTCTTCTTGAAGCTGGGCAGAGATGAAATGTCTCTGAGCATGTTGTTGCACTACAACAGTCCTCAGAGCGGGGGTCCGCCCCAGAGACCTCAATATGTCCCCTAAGTGTATTATTTTATACAGTAGTATCAACAGTTTGGGTCTAACCTAAATTTTAGAAGAAGGGGTTTTGGGAAGGGGCAAGGAAAGTCACAGTGATCCTGGCAACTTCGTTGTGGCAGGTGGGGTGGATGTTCTCTTTGTGTTCAGGAGAGTCATTGGGCGAAAGAGAGTCCCCACAGAACCGTAGGATGAGGGCCAGAGGTCAGAGGTCCAGCACCAAACCCTTCTGCAGTACCAGGGCAATGGCGGGGCCCTGATGAAAACTCGGACAGCAAAGCTACGGCAAACCCTATGCTGTCCCTCACTGGCGGTACTCAAAGACTATCATTTCTGGCTGGAGAATATCAAAGTCTGAACAGAACTGTTCTAATGATTGTACAATGCGGCCAGCAGGCCATTAAACACAGGTTCAAACACTGCACCTGTTAACCTGTGTGGAAGAGACATTACAAATGCACTGTTCACAGACAGCAGACACCTGATGCACCTGATGTCCACAGACTGGCCTCCACGGTTGATATCTACAGGGGTATCCTGAAGCCTCACTCATGGGCCTAGAGGGGCGTCCACTCCCAGTTCATTTCCTGGAAGCCGGATCACTTTGATTGAATGTCCCACCACCCGACCCACTTCATGTTATATTGTTTTATGACACAGCAGGTGATCCAATTCATGGGGAGGAATTTGAGGAACAGCTATAGAATCAGGTATGGGAAATTAAAACTAGGGGTCTGTGAGGCCTAAGGGTGCGGCGACCCCTGCAAAGCTGAGACATGCCCAGCAGTGCTGGTATATGATGGGAGATTCAGCCACTCCACAGATCTCATTAGCTTCACACACGGGTCACATGGGAAAGGAGTAGGGAAGCATGACAAGGAGAGCCAGTACACTGAAAAATTTGGAGTATGGTTTACTAAAAAAAAAAAAAAAAAAAAACTTAGGAAAGTTTTTCCATGTAGAAACAGCAAGTAAATTTAACAAAGCATATATTCAAGTAATATTTACTCATAATTTTCAGTGTATTTAACTACAAAATGTTTCAGTAAATGTTACTTTGCAACACAATATATGCAATTAGATTTTACTCGGTGTACTTTAGTAGATTTTACTACAACAATGTCGCACCACATTCTCCCATGGCTTTTATTATTTACGTAATAGTAGTAATTTTTGAAGTTCTTTAGTAATGTTTAACTGATAAATATTTTTATTAACAGTATTAATTTCTGATATAAAACCAGCATTAAAATGTTACAAAGCATTGTGCAACATTTTGTGAAGCAAGAAAAAATTGCTTCTTTTAGTGCAGCAACAGTAACAAAATCTCAGCTGCGCTCCGCTGAAAAACATTTGACTTGCTGATGTCACTACGCATGCGTGGATCCTGCAAGTGACCTTTTACTTGCTGTTTTCAGTTTAGCTTCTCACAAAAAGAAAAATTACAAAAGCATTGTAAATTTTACTTTGCTATTTAGACTAAAATATACAAATGTATTTGAAGACAAACAATTACAGAGAAACACCAAGTATTGCATGTAATTTTCTGTGAGATTCTTAAGTAACCAGCTGGTACTAGATAGTACTTAAATAAACTTAATTATATTTACAAAGTCAAAAATCATTTTTTATAGAGTACAGCAAGGCATCGGTAACAACTAACATTCTGAGTGTGAGCTAATTTAAATCTTGTAATACCTAGTTTATTAAAACAACTTTATTTGACTAGTATTTCCCCATTACAGAGAAAGACAATTCATTAAACTAAAGCAGGCATTGGCACAGGCCGTGGACTTTGTTGTTGATTATAAGTTTAACCATTCTTCTTAGAAATTTCTAGAACACAGTCCTGAATGTGGTTTCAGGAAAAGGAGGAGAGGAAGTCAACTTCCTGTTAGATTGCACACAGCATGAAGCAGAAGTCGCACACACACAGTTACAGGATATCAACCTCGTGTACAGGCTGCTTAGACTTGCAGACGGCTGCATGCACTTTGGCAGGACAGTCTTTCCAATTGTGTGACTGAGCCCTCCCACATCTATAACAGACAGATGATGTAGCATACTTGTTCTGTTTAGCTCTCTGTTGTGCACTCCCCTCTTTCTTCTGGGCACGCGAAAGCACGTGCACCTCTTCACTAGGCTCTTTAATGGGTGCCTGGCCACTCGCATCACACAGCAACCCCTGTTGTTGTTTCACAGTTTCGCTCTGTTTTACTCGCTGTACAGCTGTAGTCAGGGTCAGTTTTGCATCCATCTGTAATTTCTCGGAGAGGGTGACATCTCTTATGCCGACAACAATGCGATCGCGGATCAGTTCATCTCTGAGAAAGTCTGCTGTTTCTCCTGGTTCCTGTTTACGCATGTTAAACTTCGCCCTTTCGAAAATGACATTGTATTCTCCAGTGAAATGGGCGTCAGAGCACCTTTTTACCTCCATTAGCTCGGATGCATTTAGGATATCCTCGGATTCATCTCCTATAGAATATATCAATGTATTGACTTGAAAAGCTTCTTCCCTTTTAGCCAATCCCGATACTACCCTGTACCTCTCAAACCGTTGGGTCCAGTTTTGGATATCTCTGCAGTCAAACTTTTCTGGTGGGTTTATGCGAAACACCTCTCCATCGTAGCTAGCTGCAGCGGAGCCTTCCATGCGTTCCCGCTCAGTGTCGGACATTTCAAATACGAGTCAATGCTTAATCCTCACTATGCAGTTCTTGTGATGTTAGTCGCATGTACATTAGGAATAGAACAGCATAACATTGAAGAGGCACCACTTCTGACACCATGTAGTAATTTGTAGATCAGTCAGGAAAGACTCCAGGGAAGATCTAAGAATAAACAAGGAACTAAAGAGAATAACCCTGAGGACAAGATGATTAACTTAGAACAGGATCGACCGAGAAAACATAACAAACCAACAGAGTCGTGGCTACAAAGCAACAGGGAACACAGAGGCTGGCAAACGCAAAGACTGACAAAGACTACAACAAAGTAAAGAGTTTAAATAAGCGTTTACCTACATAAGGGAACAAGACTCTAATATGTATTTAATAACTAGGAAAGCCAGGACTGGTACTAGGAAAACACGGAATGGAAAACACCAAAGGAAGGAAACATCTGACAGAGGCGACGGAGCTATATGTTACAATATCTGTGTTAGGATAGGTGAAGTGAGGTTAATAACTGTGTTGGGGTTGGACACCTGGTTAATATCTGTGTTAGGTTAGGTAAAGTGAGGTTAATAATTGTGTTGGTGTTGGACACCTGGTTAATATCTGTGTTAGGTTAGGTGAAGTTAATAACTGTGTTGGGGTTGGACACCTGGTTAATATCTGTGTTAGGTTAGGTAAAGTGAGGTTAATAACTGTGTTGGGGTTGGACACCTGGTTAATATCTGTGTTAGGTTAGGTGAAGTGAGGTTAATAACTGTGTTGGGGTTGGACACCTGGTTAATATCTGTGTTAGGTTAGATGAAGTGAGATTAATAACTGTGTTGGACTTGGACACCTGGTTAATATCTGTGTTAGGTTAGGTGAAGTTAATAAATGTTTTGGGGTTGGACACCTGGTTAATATCTGTGTTAGGTTAGATGAAGTGAGATTAATAACTGTGTTGGGCTTGGACACCTGGTTAATATCGGTGTTAGATCAGGTGAAGTGATGTTAATAACTGTGTTGTGGTTGGACACCTTGTTAACAGTGTCAGGTGAGGTGAGGTTAATAACTGTGTTGGGTGAGGTGAGGTTAATAACTGTGTTGGGTGAGGTGAGGTTAATAACTGTTGGATGAGGTGAGGTTAAAAACTGTGTTGGGTGAGGTGAGATTAATAACTGTGTTGGGTGAGGTTAATAACTGTTGGGTGAGGTGAGGTTAATAAATGTGTTTCATGTCCATCTGTCCTGCGTGTTGACCCCTGGACTCCTTAATGGGAGACATTGCCTAGTGCTACCAGCAGGACACTGAACATTTGTAGCATTACCCCTTAATAGTAGTTACTATGGTGACCTCCTACCATCCCACACAAACAAATTGGTGGTGTTGCTATGGTGACCTCTTACCATCCAACACAAGCGGATGGACTGCCAGGGCAGTCATGGTCTGGTGGTAGGGAACTGGTCTTGTGACCGGAGGGTCGCAGGTTTGATTCCCAGACCTGAGGCCATGACTGAGGTGCCCCTGAGCAAGGCCCTTAACCCTCAATTGCTCACTTGTATAAAAAATGAGATTAAAATGTAAGTCGCTCTGAATAAGGGCGTCTGCCAAATGCCATAAATGTAAATGGATGGTGTTACTATGGTGACCCCCTATGAGGTCTCTCACCACACAGAGACACTCACCACCAGTGTTGGGGAGTAATGAATTACATGCCACCATCAGAAACTACTTGTGATTATGCCAAGCCTTTGTGTAAATTGTGTGTGTGACTGGTTGTCTGTGACTTGTACCTGTGTTAAATTGTAAAGCGCCTTGGGTATTCTGAAAGCCGCTATATAAATCAAACATTCATTCATTCAATCTCGGAGTTTGGAGGTTTATTGGCCTTTTATATCAGAAGGCAACCACTATTGAGGTTGTAAGCGAGCTAACAGCAAGGTGTGCTGACCGTCAAACACTGTGGTTTCCATAGTTACCTGCTGGGCTAGCTACTACCATTCACTTGAATGTGTTTGTCCTTTTGCATGTTAGCTTGATTTACAGGCTAACCAAATTAGCTGTTTAAAGTCCTAAACAGGTATTCGTTAGAATCATACATGACTATTATAGACAATGACAGAAGGTATCAAATGAGTATTTATGACTGTTTGGTGTTGGAAAAACGTTTGTCGATGTCTATGACACGACCTAGCCTAGTAGTCAGGGTCAGTTTTGCATCCATCTGTAATTTCTCGGAGAGGGTGACATCTCTTATGCCGACAACAATGCGATCGCGGATCAGTTCATCTCTGAGAAAGTCTGCTGTTTCTCCTGGTTCCTGTTTACACATGTGAAATGAGTATTTATGACTGTTTGGTGTTGGAAAAACGTTTGTCGATGTCTATGACACGACCTAGCCTACCCAATTGGTATCATTGGACCTATCTTAGACCTACCGTTCAACAAGCAATACATTTAAATAAAATTTGTATGAAGTAGTGAAATACAGTTTGGTATCTAATCAAGTGCAACACGTGCAGATTGTATAGAATGCAGTATTTAGAGATACAATGCAGTTAGTTACAGCTAGTGTAAGTAAAGATGGTTAATAGATATGTGCAGAGTAGATAAATTACTTAGGGAAATGCATGTGTGTGTAATGTAGTTATGGCAGTACAATGCACAGGGCAAAGAAAAATAGCATGGCATAAATAAATGTGATAAATACAGATGGAATCATACAGATTATCCTATACCACTGTAGATAGGGCTATACAGATGTGAATTGAAGAGGAACACTGTACAGATGTTGTGTGGATGGTAAGGTATGGATAGAGGGGAAGGAAAGAATGGTCTTTGGGAAGAGTTCAATAAGGTGACCGCTGTGGGAAAGAAGTGGTTTCTGAACCTGCTTGTGTTAGTCTGCAAACTGTGAAAATGGTAGAGCCTGGGGGAGGAGCAGAAAAGAGTATGGCCTGATGACAGTAGTCTGAGAATCTTACGTGTCTGGTGCAGGCATCTCTTCTTGTGGACCTCCTGTGATTGCCTGTCAGCAATTCCCTCTCAGCTTAGTACTCTTTTAAGGTTCACACTGTCAGTTCTCAAAAATTAAATGTTGATCATGGGTCAATACTCATATAAACCTTAAAGTAATCCAAAAGTAATTAGTTACATTACTTCTTAAAAGTAATCGGGAAAGTTACACTCCAATTACATTTTAAACAAGAACACACAGAAAAGGTTTTATTAAACCTTCCTTAGTCAGCATTTGGGCAACACGGTGGCTTGGTGGTTAGCACGTTTGCCTCTCAGCACTGGGGTCTTGGGTTCAAGTCTCTATCTGAGTGGAGTTTCCATGTTCTCCCCGTGTCTGTGTGTGTTTCCTCCCACAGTCCAAAACATGGAGGTTAATAAATTGGCAGTCCCAGACAAATTCTTCCTGAGTGTGTGTCTGTGTCTCTCTCTGTTCAATAAAAACAAGTTGTTGTGTGTGTGTTTGTGTGCCCAGTGGTGGATGGTGCTCTGCCACTAGGGTCTGTCCTCTCTCCCCTTCCTGCACCCCATTCAGTCCCCCAGGGGGCTGTGGGCTCCGGTAGAGAGTACGCTGTGTGTGATTGGCTGCCGCTTCTCGCCGGTGTATGATTGGTTGTCTGTGACGTAGCTGTGTTAACAATTGTAAAGCGCATTGGGTATCTAGATAAGGCGCTATATAAATTGAAACATTCATTCGTTTTCTCTGGACACGTTTGTTAAATTGACATTTTAGAGACCAAAGCAGCCGTTGGTCTCCTCGTGATAATTAGGAATCACTGCTTGGTGCGCGTAATCCGGTGACCATGTGTGCGTGGTACATTGACCGTTAAACAGCTAATAAACCTCCATCCTAAACATTTGTTTTTAAAGGTTCACATCACGTTTGATGTTACAAATGTCTGAGGGAATTTAACGTTTCGTTCAAGTCTTCACTTTACAGTCGCGGGGATGTAAAACATTATTCTCCGGACAACTGACACTGTAGTGAAAATACCGTTAAACTCTCAGCAGAATTGTGATGACAGACGAAAAATGCTTCTGTAACATAAAAGCGCACTAACAGCGCACTAACTGCGTTAACCCACCCGACGTTCAGATGAGGTGAGTGGGTGGACTGTATTTATTTCGAAACTATGTAACGCGAGCGCGTGTTCTCCGAACGGCGCGTGAGTCTCCGCCTCTTGCTCACTGAACGTCGGTGTTTCTTCGTTCAGCGCTCCTCCCCTCCTCTTCCTCCCCTCCTCTTTCACCTCCTCCTCTTCCTCCTGCCCCTCTTTCACACCATTAGACACATTTTTTCATACAAGTAAAGGCTTGTTTACATTTAAAACCCTGTATCAGATAAGACCGTCTGCTAAATGCCCTAAATGTAGATGTACATAACTACTGGCCTTCAAGTACCAAAGTATTGAAAGTAAAGTATCATCATCTATTAAGGCTCTAATATCCTGTTATTATCTTTATAAGAAGACTCTTGCATAATCAACTCATTTACATAAACACACTCTATTATCACTAACAGCGCACTAACAGCGTTAACCCACCTGACGTTCAGATGAGGTGAGTGGGTGGACTGTATTTATTTCGAAACTATGTAACGCGAGCGCGTTCTCCGAAGGGCGCGCGCAGAGGCGGTCTTTGCATAGAGGTGTTTCTTCGTTCAGCGCTCCTCCCCTCCTCTTCCTCCCCTCCTCTTTCACCTCCTCCTCTTCCTCCTGCCCCTCTTTCACACCATTAGACCCTCAACACAGAGGAGATACAGAGAGTGTAGGGATACTGACCCTCAACACAGAGGAGGTACAGAGAGCGTAGGGATACTGACCCTCAACACAGAGGAGGTACAGAGAGCGTAGGGATGCTGACCCTCAACACAGAGGAGGTACAGAGAGCGTAGGGATGCTGACCCTCAACACAGAGGAGGTACAGAGAGCGTAGGGATGCTGACCCTCAACACAGAGGAGGTACAGAGAGCGTAGGGATACTGACCCTCAACACAGAGGAGGTACAGAGAGCGTAGGGATACTGACCCTCAACACAGAGTAGGTACAGAGAGCGTAGGGATACTGACCCTCAACACAGAGTAGGTACAGAGAGTGTAGGGATACTGACCCTCAACACAGAGGAGGTACAGAGAGCGTAGGGATGCTGACCCTCAACACAGAGGAGGTACAGAGAGCGTAGGGATACTGACCCTCAACACAGAGGAGGTACAGAGAGCGTAGGGATACTGACCCTCAACACAGGCAGGAATACCTCCAAACAAGTATAGAGAGCTACGTCAGAGACATCGAAACAGGAGAGAGGAAGAGAATAAGTGAGCTTACTGAAAGAAGTAAGAGAGTGCAGCACAAGGAATGGAGGGATCACCAGTAAAGGTGCAGGACCAGATCTAGGACCAGATCTAGGACCAGATCTAGGACCAGATCAGATGGACAGAACAGCAAAGATGCATTGACCCCTCACTCAACACCTGACACACCACCTGGCGATAGGCCAGGGTACACATTGAACTGCAAAAGGGAGACTGTAATATCCATATAGTTGAAAACTACAGAAAACGTACACACACTCCAGCTGGAAAAGAAAATATGAAAGAATTCAATAGTGTTGCAGTTGACAGAAGAATGACCACCTGGACAGAAGAATGACCGCCTGGACAGAAAAATGACCACCTGGACAGAAGAATGACCACCTGGACAGAAGAATGACCGCCTGGACAGAAAAATGACCACCTGGACAGAAGAATGACCGCCTGGACAGAAAAATGACCACCTGGACAGAAGAATGACCACCTGGACAGAAGAATGACCACCTGGACAGAAGAATGACCGCCTGGACAGAAGAATGACCGCCTGGACAGAAGAATGACCACCTGGACAGCCCAGAGTTGGTCATTCTTCATGGTCAGCGAGTTAACACCAAAGTCAGAAAGGCCCTGCCATCCCATTTAGCAGTTTTGGGTGCATTAAAATGCAAGTACAAAAGTTTGAAGAATACAAAGTCCAAACAAAGCTTGGCACAGTTGTTGACAAGAAATACAGTGATCAAGAAATATAGGTGCAAAACAGCTCTAAGGAAAGCCATTACTCGTGAGTCCCGAATCTTAAAGAAAACAAAAACATTCCTGGAAATCGGCAATAGAATGAGAGTGAAATCCATCCCACAGTTTTTTCTTCATGATGATGTCAGTAGACTGACAGCTGGGAGGAGGAGCACCATAACTCTTCAGAAGGTTAAGCAACAGAGGAGCTCAACCTCCACAAGAAATACGTGTCAGAGCACCAGCAGGTCTCCTATGCTTTTTTCTGCCATCAGCAACCATTTTGGGTTGTTCCCCTTTCTGACCGAGACACAAAAACATGTCAATGTAAGATGCAGTTCATGACAAGTTGTTTAGGCTTGGTATTTCAAACTGCATAGAGGAAATGTCTGACGGCACTGTCTGCAACAGTTCCAAGGCATGTGCTTATGGTGATTGCTCAGAGTGTAAATCATCTGCCTACCCCTTAAGCCAGTCTTCAGATAGGGAGGTGACTCTGAACCAGTGGTGCCATGAGAAGGTGAACATCACTCAGCAAGGTGAAGAGACACGACAGTACAATCACTGTCAAAAAAGATGTCCTACTACGAGAGGATGTGCTTGTGACACAATTCCAAGACAGGCTCATTGTATTTACATATGTTTACAGATTGAAATTAAAACACCAGTTCCATAGAACAATATAAATAACACATTTTGCATGTAAATTGTCAGAGAAAATGCCTCATTAGTGTTAAGGACTCCATAGAAGTCTTATGGATGTCACTGGTGTCTCATTATGTCACTGGTGTCACCGTGTGCACTTTCGGGAACATCACATAAAAACATGTCAAATTTGTCATGGTTCGGATTTTGAATTAGTTCAAATTCATTAGTTCACACAGACTCTCACCACACAGTGACACTCACCACAGAGACTTACCACACAGAGAAACTCACCACACACACTCACCACATAGAGATTCTCACCACACAGAGACTCACCACACAGAGGACTTTCTGAGAGAGGCAGGTGTTGTGATGACTGGAAATACTTCATTATAAATTATTAAATTAGTGATTAAATAAAAAATATAAAAGAATGTTATAGTGTTATAGATAAGGGATATTAAAAAAATTTATCTAAAAGTACAGATTAAGTTTAAAAAAGGCAATTAATCCGTCCTTCTCTTAGCCATGCAACCCCCCACCAACCCCGTAGGTCTTTTATAGACACACACACACACACACACTCACACAGAAAAGGTTTTATTAAACCTTCCTTAGTCAACATTTGTTTTCTCTGGACACGTTTGTTAAATTGACATTTTAGAGACCAAAGCAGCCGTTGGTCTCCTCGTGATAATTAGGAATCACTGCTTGGTGCGCTTAGTCCGGTGACCATGTGTGCGTGTGTAGTGGTATGGCCAAAACCAAAAAGTAACTCCGACTACGCCACCCCCGGGGGTATAAGCTCCCGGGGGACAGTAAATTTTGATCCTCCAACCTCCCAAAATTAGTCCCAAATTACCCAGGTTCCCGCACACTTCAGGTTCTTGCAATACACAGAGACAGGGTCAGAATAGAAATGTTTATTAATAACAAAGTCAATTTATAAATCTATTTACAATTTATAAATCTATTTAAAACCCGCACTCCCAAACACACACCGACTCACTCACACATTGGGTATACTCAGCTCCAAATCACACAACTCAAAAATGGCAAATAACTCAAATAAAGAACAAAAGAAATATTATGGGCCTTATGCCTGCCCTCCCCAGAGAATGACTGAGCACACCAAGCAGCAGCACGATAATCCCCCAAAACCCAGTGATCACACACAAGAGTTTACGCACGTGATACAGATAGTACACCCCAGCGGCACCGCAGATATCACCCCCCAACAAGGGCACCACAAACGGCCCAACCACCCCCCAGGAGGAACCCAAGGCCCAACGAAATTAAAACCAAAGAAACAAAGCAAATCCACACAGCGATAAATTAACCCAACCACAGCAATAAACACAAGAACTGGATACCCACTTACACCCACACACGCGCGCACACACACCCACACACGCGCGCACACACACCCACACACGCGCGCACACACACCCACACACGCGCGCACACGCTGTCGTACGCAGGGACCGACACTCGGCCCCGCTCACCGTAATATCGCCGTTGGCGGGGTCAACACCATGTGCGCGTGCACTATAATAAACACATAAAACTAGCAGCAGAACAACAGCCGGAGCGAAGCCCAGCACCGCGCGGCTGATGGTAGGTCCGGTAGAGAGAGAGAGAGAGAAGCTGGAACCACCCGGTAACCCCGATCCAGTGTGACTAGACGCCCAACCCGAGTGCTAGTCTCGGGGCTAACAGGCACAAATATGGAGCCAAACCACGAGGAGCCCACGAATGAGATAACCCGCTGTAATGGGTTACCAGCGCGTAGCGCAGGACACAAGAACTTCTCAAAGCCACGGCAGAAAGCCGGCCACTGAGTGAATCACCTCCAGAAAAGTGTAGTTTAAACGAGCCCAACACAGCCTCAGCAGAAATTGCCCACAGATAACACACAGCAAACTAAAGCCTGGTTTATACTTTCGCGAGCGACCGTAGCGCGCGACTCCGCCCACCTCGCGCGACCCTGCGCGAGCGGTGTAGGCGTTTATACTTTCGCGAACGTCGCTGCAGTGTTCTCCGAAACGATAGGTGGCGATAGGTGGCAGTGGAGAATAAAAAACCTCTGCAAAACCGGGGAAAGAACATTTTTACCTGACCAGAGACCGTATATATACATTAGGTATCAAACATAAATATGGCTTTGCAATGTTGTCCGAAACGATATGTGGTAGTATAAAGAAACACCCCTCAAAAAAAGGGGAATGAACATTTACCTGACGCATTTTGATGTTGCTTTGTGTTTCAGGTTTGAAAAGTGCTGGAATTTAGGCTAAAGTACATTAAAATGTTGAAATTACGTTAACAAATACTAGCCTCTTGTAATTCCAGGACGAAACATGAGAGAACGTGAAGACGTTAAGATTGAGCGTTTTGAAAATAAACAACCATTAAATAATGTGATAAAAAGCGAATTATTTCGACTATATGTATTAATATTTAACTTAATTATGTTTATCGTGCTATAAAATATTGAAATGGACCTTGAAAGTTCCGTACAAGTGCTTTAATTCCACCTTGTTTAGGTGTATGAACCCTGCAAACATGACTTTGTCGATCGCGCTGAAGCGCGGCGCGCGCGCGAAGTTACAAAATTCGAGAGGTGCACGACCTCGCGCCGCGACAGCGCGCGAGGCCCTCGCGCACGGGCGGAGCCACAGCGATTACGTCATTTTCGCCGCGCGGACCCTCGCGCCGCTCGCGGCGCGTCGAGTATAAACCAGGCTTAATGCCGATGACCGGACAGAACGGCGTAGGGCAGCCAGAACGTGCATCTGACAGTGTCGGCGCCCTGAATTTAAAGCCCAGCCCTACGTAAGATGCCCGAGCAGCGTGATGACGCAACCCATGACGCAGCATGGCTGCAGCACCCGTAGTGGTGCCGAGGCACCACTACACGTGGTACATTGACCGTTAAACAGCTAATAAACCTCCATCCTAAACATTTGTTTTTAAAGGTTCACATCACGTTTAATGTTACAAATGTCTGAGGGAATTTAACGGTTTTGTTCAAGTCTTCACTTTACAGTCGCGGGGATGTAAAACATTATTCTCCGGACAACTGACACTGTAGTGAAAATACCGTTAAACTCTCAGCAGAATTGTGATGACAGACGAAAAATGCTTCTGTAACATAAAAGCGCACTAACAGCGCTCTAATGGCGCACTAACAGCGCACTAACAGCCACTTCTGCGTTAACCCACCCGACGTTCAGATGAGGTGAGTGGGTGGACTGTATTTATTTCGAAACTATGTAACGCGAGCGCGTGTTCTCCGAACGGCGCGTGAGTCTCCGCCTCTTGCTCACTGAACGTCGGTGTTTCTTCGTTCAGCGCTCCTCCCCTCCTCTTCCTCCCCTCCTCTTTCACCTCCTCCTCTTCCTCCTGCCCCTCTTTCACACCATTAGACACATTTTTTCATACAAGTAAAGGCTTGTTTACATTTAAAACCCTGTATCAGATAAGACCGTCTGCTAAATGCCCTAAATGTAGATGTACATAACTACTGGCCTTCAAAAGTACTAAAGTATTGAAAGTAAAGTATCATCATCTATTAAGGCTCTAATATCCTGTTATTATCTTTATAAGAAGACTCTTGCATAATCAACTCATTTACATAAACACACTCTATTATCACTAACAGCGCACTAACAGCGTTAACCCACCTGACGTTCAGATGAGGTGAGTGGGTGGACTGTATTTATTTCGAAACTATGTAACGCGAGCGCGTGTTCTCCGAACGGCGCGCGCAGAGGCGGTCTTTGCATAGAGGTGTCGCTAGGCAAGTGCCTTGGGCCCCTCCCACTGCAGCCCACTGTAGGGCCCCCTGACTAGCTAACTTATTTCTTGCATATTATTGTTGATGGGCCCCCTAGCTAAATTCGCCTTGAGCCCCCAAATTGCTAAGTCCGCCACTGGGCGTGCGAGTCTCCGCCTCTTGCTCACTGAACGTCGGTGTTTCTTCGTTCAGCGCTCCTCCCCTCCTCTTCCTCCCCTCCTCTTCCTCCCCTCCTCTTCCTGCTCCTCTTTCACACCATCAGACACATTTTTTCGTACAAGTGAAGGCTTGTTTACATTTAAAATCCTAACGACAGGAAGGCTGCCATGACCTTTATTCTAACACTTACCGAACTCCACATTTCTCTTATATCTCTTATATGTACTTTCTGCAAAAATAAAATATTACAGAAATGGTTTATGTTTACACTTCTGTTAAATGAAAACACACTTTTGCCGGGTGTGAAATGTAAAGTAGCATATGCATGCATGACAGAGAGGATGAGCGAGGCAGTTGAACATAGCTCGCTTTGTTTTCAAATGTCAACGACCTCTCTGTCACTTTCTGTCTCTCTCTGGTTATCTGAATGTGTACTGAAACACACTCATAAGTCACATACCCGCTGGCACTGTTATATTTTTGGATTATAAATTTAAATAACTCGGATTATATATGGTTCTACTAGGGAGTTTTTCCTTGCCACTGTCGCCCTTGGCTTGCTCACTGGGGGCTAGGACTCGGCACTTGTAAAGCTGCTTTGTGACAATAACTGTTGTAAAAAGCGCTATATAAATAAAATTTGATTGATTGATTGATGGTTCGGTTAATATGTCAGCGGAGGTGGCAGCTTACACAACCACCCTAAGCACATACTTGAGTTAAAGTACAGATACCCAAGGTAAAACATTACTCCAGTACAAGTAGAAGTCTCCCCTTTAGTCCTCTACCTTAGTTAAAGTACAGATACCCAAGGTACATCACTCCACCCTTAGCAAAAAGAAGTTTGTTCAAGTGTACTATGAGTATACTTATTTTTTACTAAAACTGAGGAAGTATACTTGAAGGTGACTTTTTATAAACTATATTTTAGATACTTAAGAATAGTATAGTGAAGTATACTTGGCTTATACTGAAAAGTATAAACAGAAGTCTAAGACTAAGTACATTAATACTTATACTTGTACTTTAGTATACTTTTTACATCTTTCTGCCACAAAGTACTAATACTTACTATATCTTGCTCCAAATGCATAATAAGGTCGTCATCGACTCATGCCTAACTTTTAATTTATATATTAATAGTATAATGCTGGAGTTTAAAATGTTATGTTTATGTTTTTACAAGCATATGCACAAGTTTTGCTTTACCTGTCACGCTACAGCCCCTGACCCCTCCCCTTTGGGCGTGTGTTTATGTTGTCTACGTCTAGTCGTCTGTGTATCTTCGTGGGTGTGGTTGTGTCTGAGTGTGTTAATTGGTCTCACCTGTGGCTCGTCTAGTGATCACTCGGGACTTATGTGGTTTGTCTATTTAATGTGCGTTCGCGCAGTGTCCCGTGCTCGTCTTTGTCAGAGTTGATCATGTTTACATGTATAAGTGTTTCATGTGCGCTGTCTGCGCTTTTCATGTGTTAAATAAAGTGCCGTTTGTACCACAAGATAGTACTTCCTGCCTCGTCCTTATCTCGCACCCCAGCGGCACATTACCACTTTTTACAAACAAGGACTTGATCTTGGAGAGACCATTATGTTTATATTTTTTTACATGCAAATGTGCACTTTTCCTTTCATTTTCTCCTGTATGGAAGGACTTTATTTCATATGTATTTGTTTTTGAAATGTGTGAAATGTTTGAAAATATATTGAACTTGTTTTAAACATTGTCTTGTGATTTTGTAAATGCATCACACTCTTGTGTATATACAGTAAACTTCAAGAATACTTTAAGGAGTATATTTCAAGTACATAAATCGTAAGCTACAAGTAATATGCCAAGCAAACTTAAAGTAAACTAGTGAAATAACAGTATACTTAAAGTATACAATAAAAATAGACTCAAAGTATAACTAGTAGAATGGCAGTATATTGAGAAGTGTACTTGTGGTATACTTTAAGCATACAAGAAGGATATACCAAGTACATTGATAGCATATAGATGAGTATACTAGTTTTATACCATAAAGTGTACTTTTGAAAACTTAAAATGAACTTTAAAGTATACTTTTATAAACTAGAAATGTTCCAATTTAGTCAGAAAAAGTATTAACTTGGTATACTTTCTAGTACACTTAAAGTATATGGTCTGTAGTATACTTGCTATACTTATACTTATACTGAAGTATACTTAATAAAATGAACTTTAAGTATACTACTTTTTGCTAAGGGCAGTACAAGTAGAAGTGCCCCCTTTAGTCCTCTACTTGAGTTAAAGTAGCTTGATTCCAAACACCAAGCGTCCTGGCGGAGTGATCCTCCATTAGCTGCTCTCTGCTATCTTCAAGCGTAGACTGAAGACTCACCTGTATGTTGTCCTTAAATCAGTACTAAACACTGATTCCTGTAGTTTAGTGGTAGTCTGGTTCAAGGGGATCTTGAATTCTGGCCTATCTGCACTATTATGTAGGAAGAATTCTGTGATCAGATGCAAAGCACTTTGTAAGTCGCTCTGGATAAGAGCATCTGCTAAATGCCCTATTATCACTCTTTGTACAACAATGTTTAATATAATTAAGTAATTGGTTAATTAACTATATTAGAGTTAATAGTTGTAACATCAGGGGTGTCAGTGAGTTATCAGACTGACTCATGTGCTGAGCAGAGCAGGTTTATTAAGGGCAGGTCCATAATCAGAGCAGGTTTATTAAGGGCAGGTCCATAATCAGAGCAGGTTTATTAAGAGCAGGTTCATAATCAGAGCAGGTTTATTAAGGGCAGGTTTATAATCAGAGCAGCTTTATTAAGGGCAGGTCCATAATCAGAGCAGGTTTATTAAAGGCAGGTCCATAATCAGAGCAGCTTTATTAAGGGCAGGTCCATAATCAGAGCAGGTTTATTAAGGGCAGGTCCATAATCAGAGCAGGTTTATTAAGGGCAAGTCCATAATCAGACCAGGTTTATTAAGAGCAGGTTCATAATCAGAGCAGGTATATTAAGGGCAGGTCCATAATCAGAGTCGGGGTCACAGTCCAGGATCAACAAGACAACACTGAGATTCATAGTAACTAACAGAACTGAACAGACTAGCAAAAGGACATTAACAAAACACTAAGGAAAATTCACATTAAATTACTAGAAACACTTGACTTACGTTGGACATCCAGATTGCAAAAAACCACTACATATATATATATATATATATATATATATATATATATATATATATATATATATATATATATACACAGAAACTCACAAAACACAGCCAGGAACAACGTTCCTACATTCATTAACAGCCCTGAACAAGACTGTAACGCAGCACACGCTGCTGAGCGAGGAGGCCGACACAAACGCTGAGAAGAGTGAGATTTATTAGAGGGAATTCCATAATCGAGGTCGTAGTCACAAGCTGGGGTCAAAACAGGTGAGCCATCCCCGTTGACTGATTGATAGATACAAGGGCATGATCACAGACAGTCACAAAACAGGGCAGGGTAACACTGAACAGAGAGCAGACAATGGAGAATATGATACCCACAAGGCAGCGATGACAGAGCACAGAATACAAACACCAAACCACGATCGAACATTAATCCATGAAAGAACGAATAACCGACAAGGGGCTAGGGCAGGGGTACTCAACTGGCGGACCGCGGTCCGGATCCGGACCCGAACACAGTCCTGTCCGGACCCAATCTCATTCCTGATTAACTGGATACGGACCAAAACAAAACCGTAGCATTTATTTCAGGGCTATTGAAAAAACACTCCGTCACGAGTGTTACGTTTGTCACCCCCGCTCAACAACTTACGTTTCGTGCGGCGAAAATGACGTAATCGCTGTGGCTCCGCGTGTGCGCGAGTGCCTCGCGCGCTGTCGGAATTTTGTAACTTCGCGCCGCGCTTCAGCGCAATGAACAAAGTCATGTTTGCTGGGTTCATACACCTTTATAAGGTGGAATTAAAGCACTTGTACGTCACTTTCAAGGTCCATTTCAATATTTCCCAGCATGTTAAACATAATTAAGTTAAATATTTATACATATACTCGAAATAATTCGCTTTTTATCACATTATTTAATGGTTGTTTATTTAAAAAACGCCCAATCTTCACGTCTTCACGTTCTCTCATGTTTCGTCCTGGAATTACAAGAGGCTCGTATTTGTTAACCTAATACAAGAGAACTATTCAGTCAGACAGCTATTTGTTGTGAAACCAAGTAGTTACAATTTCAAGCATTTTAAAGTACTTTAACCTAAATTCCAGCACTTTTCAAACCTGAAACATGTAGCAACATTAAAATTGGTCAGGTAAATGTTCATTACCCTGTTTTGAGGGGTGTTTCTACCACATATCGTTTCGGACAAAACGCCTATCGTTTCGGAGAACACTGCAGTGATGCCCGCGAAAGTATAAACGCCTCCACCGTTCGCGCACCGACCCGACCCCCCCCCCCCGCTCAACAACTTACGTTCGCCACCCCCCGCCGCACCGGACCTCTGGTCACAGGTATCTGCCAAAATTGGACCGCGGACAAATTTAGTTGAGTACGCCTGGGCTAGGGGAACACAGGAATATATATACATGGCACTTAAACAAGATACAGGTGAGGACAATAACAACACGGGCGTGGCAGACAGAGGGAAACCAGGGCAACAGACAAGCAGGGCGGGGCTAACGGGCAAGGAACAACACAGACACAGGGAACAGGGACACTGGAGTGACAGCAAGGAGAGGGGGGCGTAGCGAGGCTAAAGGCTAGCCCTAGCAGCCCGGCTATACCATCGCTATTCCTCGCGAACGTTTGCTCTCTCGACAACAAACTGGACTACATTAGACTTCAGCAAACTACCCAGCGTGAGTTCAGAGACTTCTGTGTTTTAGTCTCTGTGGAATCATGGCTGAGCAACAACATTCCAGACAGCGCCATTCAGCTAGCGGGGCTAACCACGTTCAGAGCGGATAGGAGTGCTGCCTGTCTGGGAAGACCCGGAGGTGGAGGCGTGTGTGTTTACATCAGGGGTCACCATGTCGCCCGCGAGGACGTCATGAGTCGCCCGTGGGCTTGTTTTAAAAATAGTTCACTATAGTGCTATGCACGAAAGCGCTGCATCCTTTATGTTTTTGCTACTATTATAGATTGTCCGCGGTTGCTAGCGGTCTTCCCGCTTAGCAATTGACACTCGCACACGCACAACTTTCATTCGTCAACCCCCCCCCCAGGGCTCAACAACTTTTCGTTCGATTGATGCGTATTAACCTGGTAGCCCTCCGCAATAATTGGTATTCAAGAAGTAGCTCCCAGTTTCAAAAAGGTTGGTGACCCCTGGTTTACATCAACACGAAATGGTGCAACAACAACACTGTGACTGTCGCTAGACACTGCTCTCCACTAGTGGAGTTCCTGATAGTCAAATGTAGACCTTTTTATTTGGCACGAGAACACACCGCCGTGCTGATAGCCACTGTGTACATACCACCTAGCGCTAGTGCTAATGCTAAGGAGGCACTATGCCATCAGCGATCTGCTAATTAAACACCCAGACGGACTGTATCGCCGGAGATTTCAACCATACAAATCTCAAGTCAGTCCTCCCTAAATTCCATCAACATGTGGACTTTGCAACGAGAGGAGCGAACGCGCTATATCTTGTTTACACAAACATCCCCAGCGCGTACCGGGCGGAGCCCCGCCCCCACCTTGCGCTCTCGGACCACATGTCTGTGTGGCTCACCCCAGCCTACAGACTGCTCGTCAGACGCTCCAGACCAGTTCAGAAGCAGGTGAGGTTAGAGCGTGCTGCATGGGACATGTTCAGGGAGGCTGCAACTGATGGCGACACAGTTAACCTGGAGGAGTACACAGCATCAGTCACTGGCTACATCAGCAAGTGCATTCATGATGTTACTGTCTCCAGGACCATCACCACACGCCCAAACCAGAAGCCGTGGATGACTGCTGAGGTACGTGCCCTGCTAAGGACCCGTGACTCAGACTTCAAAGCGGGTGATAAGGCGGCCCTGAGGACAGCAAGGGCCAAACTGTCACAAGCCATCAGAGAGGCAAAGTGCGCACATGCCCAGAGAATCCACAGCCACTTCAAAGACACTGGTGACACACAGCACATGTGGCAGGGTATCCAGGCAATCACTAACTACAGGACAAAACCACCGTCCTGTGACTGTGATGCCTCCCTCCCTAATGCCCTGAATGACTTCTATGCACGGTTCGAGGCACAAAACGACACGTCGGCAAGGAAGACTACGCCCAAGCCAGACGAGCAGGTGTTGTGTCTGTCTGCAGTGGATGTGAGGAGAACTCTGCGCAGAGTCAACCCACGAAAAGCTGCAGGACCAGAAAACATCCCCGGCAGGGTGCTCAGGGAATGTGCAGAACAACTGACAAATGTTTTCACGGACATCTTCAACATCTGCCTGAGCAGCTCCACTGTCCCAACGTGTCTCAAAACCACCACCATAGTCCCCGTGCCAAAGAAGTCCACAGTGTCCTGCCTCTACGACTACCGTCCCATTGCGCTCACCCCCATCATCATGAAGTGCTTCGAGAGGCTAGTCATGAGGAACATCAAGACCCAGCTGCCCCCTTCACTAGAGCCCCTGCAGTTCGCATATCGTCCCAACCGCTCCAAGGACGATGCCATCACCACCACCCTTAATCTCTCCCTCACCCACCTGGAGAAGAAGGACACCTACGCCAGAATGCTGTTCATAGACTTCAGTTCAGCATTCAACACCATCGTCCCACATAAACTCATGGGGAAACTAAGCCTGCTGGGCTTAGACACACCCCTCTGTAACTGGATCCTGGACTTCCTGACTGGGAGACCCCAGTCAGTCCGGATCAGGAACAGCACCTCCAGCACCATCACACTGAACACTGGGGTCCCCCAGGGCTGTGTTCTGGGTCCTCTACTGTTCACCCTGCTGACTCATGACTGTGTAGCAAAACACAGTTCCAACCACATCATTAAGTTGATGACACAACAGTGCTGGGTCTCATCAGCAAAGTTGATGAGTCAGCGTACAGAGAGGAGGTGCAGTGGCTGACAGACTGGTGTAAAGACAACAACCTTCACCTGAACGTGGACAAGACCAAGGAAATGGTTGTTGACTTCAGGAGAGCATGTCACACTCACTCTCCACTCAACATCGATGGGTCCTCTGTGGAGATCGTTAATAGCACCAAGTTCCTTGGTGTCCACTTAGCAGAGAACCTCACCTGGACCCTGAACACCAGTTCTACAGCCAAGAAAGCCCAGCAGCGTCTCTACTTCCTCCGGAAGCTTAGAAAGGCCCGCCTCCCTCCACACATCCTCACCATCTTCTACAGAGGCACCATAGAGAGCATCCTGGGCAGCTGCATCAATGCCTGGTTTGGGAACTACAATGTCTCTGACCGCAAGACCCTCCAGCGTATAGTGAGGACAGCTGAGAGGATCATTGGTGTCTCTCTCCCCTCCGTCACGGACATTTACACCACCCGCTGCATCCGCAAAGCAACCAGCATTGTGGATGACCCCACCCACCCACCCCTCCCACACACTGTTCTCCCTCCTCCCATCGGGAAGAAGGTACCACAGCATCCGGTCCAACACGGCCAGACTCTACAACAGCTTCTTCCCACAAGCCATCAGACTCCTCAACGCCAGACACTAAACTGATGGACTTCTCCTCCATACATACACTCACCCACACACACCCAAACACTTATCCCTGACAATGTGAAGGCCCTTGCATTACACACACTACTTTACTGTGACAGGGACTCCCTTGTATACTGCCTATTGCACACGGCACAATTTGCACTAACCAAACCTACCTCTTACACTTCTCTGTCTAGTGAAGTGTCTGTTTGCACTCTGTATACTGTACAGTCTGTATTGTGTTGTACTGTCTGTGCGCACTTGTGTTGCACTTGTGTTCTGTCTGCACTGTGTGTTATTTTGCACCATGGTCCTGGAGGAACGTTGTTTCGTTTCACTGTGTACTCTGTATGTAGTTGAAATGACAATAAAACCACTTTACTTGACTTGACTTGTGGTACTTCACAGGGTGGTGGTGTGTGATAGTGGTGGAGGGGGTAGTGTGTGATACTGGTGGTGGTGGTGGTGGTAGTGGTGGTACTGGTGGTATTACCTTTTGAAGCCAGTGAAACACATGGATAGAGTCACTACCATGAGTACTGATGGCAGTAATGACCAGTGGGTCTGGGTTGGGACCAAACACACCGGCATGCTATGTACAGCTCTGTAGTACTGTCTCCAACCTCCACTACCAATGCTCATGCTAAAGCTAACACTGTTGCTCATAATAGATCACTTCACCTGCAGAATAGATGTGGACCACTGCAGAACCACAGAGAGAACAGAGAGAACAGTAAACACCTGTCGCCAGGATCACTCCAGCAGAGCTACAAACTCACAACCTGCAAACACAGCTGACACCCTCATAATTGGGGATGATTGTATCAATGGCATGAAATATCATAAACTCATAGTCAGAGGTGGGTAGGAACGCGTTACATTTACTCAAGTAGCTTTTTGGACAAAAATGTACTTTTGAGAGTAGTTTTAATATGAAAGACTTCTACTTTTACTTGAGTAAATATGTGCTGAGAAAAACGTGACTTTTACTCCGATACAATCGGATTTGTGCCGCCCGTTACCGTTACTTTAGTTTTGTAAATAATTCGTCTTTTCAGTGAGAAGACTGACCAACGTCTCGTCCCCTGAGTATATGTGACCAATGAAATGAAGCCGGTCAGTCACGTGATCACATATGGAAATTTTCTCCACTGGTAGAAGCATCCACCTACCGAGCATCCCTGACCTCATACAGCCAATGTTTACATTACAAACATGTAAAAGGACAGTTATATAATGCGCTGTCAGTTGTGTCTGCCAAACGTGTGGACATTTAAACCTACAAGAACTTGACGCCAAATTTGAGGAAACACGTTGCGATAAGTTTGCCGTATATATAATTTTGAATTCTTTGTGTAATGCTAAATCTCTGTTACAACTGGAAGCATAATTTTGTATGATGTAATTATTAAATGTAACGCAGTGCAATACTAAAAACCAGTTCACACTCTGTGAGTGTACACACTAGCAATATATTATGACTTAGTTGAACCAAAGTTTTCTACAAATTGATTCAGTTGGCATCAAGTTGTAGCTACACGTATTGGCTGACAGTCTCCTCAGTGTGACAGGCAGGGTGAGCGCCATAAAATGGAAGCGATCACGCCAAGTCTCAGGGGAAAAGTATGGTTTAATAGAAAAAGTGTGCAAACCAAAAACCCGTGGCATGATCCAAATGAAGGATATGATGACCAGCGGTCAACTGGTACAAAGACAAGACATATATAGACAAACAAACGACCCTCAGGTGAGACGGATCGTGGGCTCCGCCCACCTGAGGGACGTACACCACAACAACAACAGGACAACTGCCGCTGTATACGGGGGCGACCAGTAGGGGGCCCGCCGTACCGTGACACTCACTTAGTGCCTTTGTGGAACACATTGAAGTTACACAGGCCTAATAATTAAAAATATTATTTATAATAAATAATATTTATATAATATATTTATTTATAAAAAAAATTTCATTATTATTAAAAGTAATTGTTTTCTAAATTACATCATGTTTTGCATGATGTAATTTATTGACACGAGACAGTACTCTGCATTTACTCACTACTTGAGTAGCTTATAATCAATCAACTTTTTAACTTTTACTTGAGTAAAATTTGGTTCAAGTAACAGTACTTTTACTTGAGTAAAATTGTTGAATACTCTACCCACCTTTGCTCATAGTTCACTGTAAACCGAACATCACAGTCTCTGAGCTAAATGATAAACTGCCAGAATTACTTGCTGACCACTCAACAGTTAAACGACTTAATACAAACCTTGAACCTCCTGAACCTCCCAGCAACAGTGGAGAAGCTGGTGTTGGCTGGGACAAGACTGTCACTCTCCTTGTGGGCCAGTCCTCAGGTCCAGCGTAAGATCAGCACAACTCCCTCTCCATCCACACCTACTGTTTCATCCTCACCTCCATCCTTCACACCCTCAGGTTCAGTGTAAGATCAGCCCAACTCTCTCTCCATCCACACCTACTGTTTCATCCTCACCTCCATCCTTCACACCCTCAGGTTCAGCGTAAGATCAGCACAACTCCCTCTCCATCCACACCTACTGTTTCATCCTCACCTCCATCCTTCACACCCTCCCCTAAGAAGCGTCAGGCTTCCCCACCACCCTCATCTACTGCCTCATCCCCACCTCCATCCCTCAGTCCATCCTCTAAGAAGCATCAAGCTCTCACATCACCTGTGGCACCCCAACCACCACCAAAAAGGCAGCTACGCTCTCTGTCCCATCACCAAAAAGACCCCCACCCACCATCATATGCTGTAGTGGAGGACGTCACCTCTGGCTCAAATAGTTTACCACGCTGATATTCTCCGGGTCCCTGCTGTGACAGAAATGACGTCAGTGATACTTGTTTTCTAAAGAAGCTTGGACCCAGTATGACTGTTATCTGTCACATTCCAGTACTCATCAGAAACAGGAAAAACAGGGAGTATGTCTTGAACACTGTGCATGTGACAAACCTGCACTATGTAAGATATGAGCCACAGTGTTTGATGCAGAGCACAACAGTTTTTAAGTCAGCTCTTCTTAATATTAGGTCACTAACAAACAAATCACACTTAATTAATAATTTTATTATAACCCACGAGCTTGATTTTATGTTTTTAACTGAAACATGGTTAAATTAATGCACTGCCACAGCTGTATTAATTGAATCAGCACCACCAAACTTCAAATTCATAAATGCTCTATTTAATGATTCCTACCAATGCAAGCAGTTATCATTTGGTAATTTTACATCCTTTGAGTATCTCTGTGTAGTTCTGACTGGCATCCCAAAATATTATTAGTAACGGTCTATAGGCCTCCAAGATACAATGCAGATTTTACTGATGAATTTTCAGATTTGCTATCTCTTATTTCCATTGATTTCAACCATTTTATAATTGTTGGGGGTTTTAATATACATGTTGACAATCCGAAGGACAGTTACACCAAGGAGCTCAGTGCTATACTAGACTCATTTGGGCTCTCTCAGCATGTGGCTGGGAATACGCACGGTCATGGTCACTCTGGACCTGGTTATTTCAAAAGATCTCAACATATCAGCCTCTGTTAAGCTTGTAGCTTTATCAGATCATTACTGTGTGTTCTTTGATACATGATACTTGATACTTCAGCAGAATGGATAACTCGGCATGCCAATTATAGGAAGAGGTTTATCAATGAAAAAACAGTTACACTTTCCACAAGCTAAATGAGCACAGCTCCATATGAATCATCTGGATATGTTGATTACTGGTTGAACATTTTCAACTCAAAAGTTGTTCGTGTTATGGATGAAATTGCTCCACTCAAAGCTAAAACTATTTCAGGTAAACAGAGAGAACGCAGGAAGGCTGAACGAAGATGGCGTAAAACAAAACTTCAGATTCACAAAGAAATATACAAAGATATGCTGCATGTTTACAGTATAATCATAGGTAAAGCAAGGCAAACCTTTTACTCCCAACACTCCGATGCCAACGGGCACCCCGAAACGGCGGAGGATGAGGTCAGTCCTCCCCCATCCGTGTACTCGGAGTCCACGCTGTATTACGGGGAGGGGGAGAACGTCAGTCCACCTCCGTCTATTTGCTCCGAGTCTACGGTATTTTATGGGGAGGGGGAGACCGCCAGTCCACCCCCCTCCGTTTGCTCAACCCCCTCTGGGTCTAACAGCGAGAGCGATACAGAAGACCGTGCCTCGGTTAGCTCGGACCACTGGTGGTCGTTGTGGTGTTCGTGTCTGTATATAATTTATGTGTATATGTATATAAATAGTGTGTATAAGTGTAAATATCTGTGTAAATAATCTTGCTTGTTTATTCGGCCCAGACGGGAAGAAAAGACACAACGCTCTTTTGGTTATACCGTTCTCTTTGTTTTGTCATAGGTAGTTAGGGTAGGTTATTGTCATTTATTTTCATTTCTTTAAACATGCATCAAACGTTTGTTTGTTATTTTGAGCATTGGGTCGTGTCCTGGAGTTACATCCCTTGGCCATAATTTGAATAAATATCAATCATTTTCATCATATCTATCACAGTCTCTCTTTCATAATATACTCATTCTCTGTTAGGGCTATAGCCTAGAGTAGTCGTAACAATACGGAAAAGGGGTGTCCGCAAAGGGGTGTCCGCAAGGTGAGGGGCTTCCTTGTGCCCCATCAGAGAGGAGCAGCATGAGCTGGTCACGCTACCCAGCCTCTGAAGAGCCAATGTCGCTAGGTTGGGGAGACTCCAAGGGAGAAGAGATGGAGACGGCAGAGGGCGAGGTGGCGCTGTCCCCGGGAGTGCGAGTGGGCGGTGACACAGTCCGTGGCTTGATGTGGGGGTCCGGATTGCCCGCGGAGGTGCCACATAGAGCCGCCAGTAAGCGGCGAAGGGCATGCACTCCAGTCGCTCCCAAGAAAGCGCCCGAGGCATCCCGAAAGGAGAGACCAGACTCTCGTCCTGTGGGAGCGTCGGGCAGCGCCACGGGGGCTCAGAAGTCGGTCCCGAAGACCGGAGGGGTTCTGCCGCCTTTCTCGCCTGCGACCCCAGGAGGAGTCGCGCCACTGCTAGCGCTCTGGCAGGCAGCTCGGATGATAATGTGGCTGCCTGTCCCTGTTTGTCTGTACCACTGTGTTTCCCTAATTTCCTGTTCCCTCTTGTTCCTTTCGTGTTTAATGTTCCAGTGTGTGTGTGTGTGTGAATATGCCCGTGTTTAATGAGGGTGTTCTAGCGGCGGTTCCCACCATCAGGGGAGACGGCTCTCGGAGGCTCGTGATCCCGGCGGTTCCGGACCTGCCCGTCGGTGTAGGTTCGGGGCTTTCCAGCTGCACGGGACGCTCCGGGAGTAGCGAGCCCCTGGTGGCGGGCTCTATCTATTTTCTCTCAGTTTCTAGTTTGTGATAGAAATGCTGAAACTCTGCTCTGTTGCCGGGGGGGGGGGTGTAATGGACAAAAAATAAGTATTATATCGTGATCGATCGATCGCCAGTAGTTGGCGAATCAGTAACTCGTGTGAGCGTGTGAAGACAGTAAAATGCGTGTTTTCCACTACGCCAGTTTTTAAACTATTAGCGGCTCGCTAGGCTTATAAACAAACCGCACAGCACGAAGATGTAGCAGTGTGTCGCCCTCAGAGCTGATGAGGTAACCGGGCCACGACACACACCGTTAGTGCAGGTGAGAGTGGACCGGCTGGGGAGCCGCATGAAACCAGGCGAAGAGCCGCAGGTTGGCCACTCCTGCTGTAGGTCAAGGAGACTAGACAGAGAGAAGGCGAGAGTGAAGACATGTTCCAGGCTGGTGACATGTTCCATGTTCCAGACAGACAGCAGGCCCAGCAGAACATGTTCCCCTGAGAGTGGCAGAATTTATTCTTACAGTCCCTTGTTTAGTATTTATATATTTAATAATTTAATGACAACTACATCATCTGACTGTAATTGTGCTGACAATGTTTCACATGACCGACCAGCCCTTATGAAAGGGTTGGAGGTTTGAACAATAAACTAGAGTGATTTGGTAAAGTAACCATCCTGTGTGTGTGTGTGTTGCTTTCGCTAACTCACTCTCCGAGCGCTCGTATCTTTTCTTACAGAGAGACCCCGGTTGTTGTGACAGAGAATTTCCACGACAAGTTTTATTGCTTTTTTAAACTATTCCTATATTTTATTATCTTCTTTAATTCTTTTATATCATTGTATCTTTTATTTTTATATTGTAATCATTTTCATTTCTATTTGATTTCTTTTAAAATTTGTTTAAATTTTTATGTATTATGGACAACACCTTCCTAAGGTGATAGACCTCAGGTCGTAATAATCTTCTTTCTTTTCTTGTGTAAAGCACTTTGAATTGTCAGTGTGTATGAAAGGTGCTATATAAATAAACTTGCCTTGCCTCAACACCACCCACATCCTCAACACCACCCACATCCTCATGACCTCAACACCACCCACATCAGCCACACAGCCTGTGAGTTCACAGCCTGTGTTACACCATACTGATTCTTCCCAGACCTGTTTTCTACCAGCCGGTTCCAGTGCACAACACAAACAAACATGTTAAGGGGCCTCGTGTTCACACCTGAGAGAGCAGCAGGCATGTTTGGCACTACAGACATCTGCTGTACAATCTGTTGTACCATAAACCTACACAGGAAGTCAGATTCACCACAGTACTAGCATTACAGCTAACATAATGATCAGATCCACCACAGTACTAGCATTACAGCTAACATAATGATCAGAACCACCAAAGTACTAGCAATACAGCTAACATAATGATCAGAACCACCACAGTACTAGCATTACAGCTAACACAATGATCAGAACCACCACAGTACTAGCATTACAGCTAACATAATGATCAGAACCACCACAGTACTAGCATTACAGCTAACATAATGATCAGAACCACCAAAGTACTAGCAATACAGCTAACATAATGATCAGAACCACCACAGTACTAGCATTACAGCTAACATAATGATCAGAACCACCACAGTACTAGCAATACAGCTAACATAATGATCAGAACCACCACAGTACTAGCATTACAGCTAACATAATGATCAAATCCACCACAGCACTAGCATTATATCTCACTAAATGTTCAGAACCACCACCGTCATAACATTATATCTCACTAAATGTTCAGAACCACCACCGTCATAACATTATATCTCACTAAATGTTCAGAACCACCACCGTCATAACATTATATCTCACTAAATGTTCAGAACCACCACCGTCATAACATTATATCTCACTAAATGTTCAGAACCACCACCGTCATAACATTATATCTCACTAAATGTTCAGAACCACCACAGTCATAGCATTAAATCTCACTAAACTAAACTAAACTATGAATAGTTTAAATATATAAATAGTTTAGAATATATAAACGTTCATTTCCGATAGTGTTTTTTTCTTTTTGTACAAACTTTTACTTTTACAAAGTTTTTTGTTCTCATCCATTGTGAATCCTGTTATCAGCAGAACAGTCTGCTCAGAGTTGACTTGAACTCTGAAATCTGAACCGATAACTCTGGGTTGAGTTGAGTTCAATTTTGTCACTTAAGAGTTTAAGATGCATGTTAAGATTTATTAAAACTGCTTTCTGGAAAATATTCTTTATGAAGAACTAAAAATAAGACTAATACTGTAAAATAAGAAAAGAAAAACAGCAGCCATTAAAAACCTAACACCTGAATTCATAGTATATCCATCTCGTAAGGCCTTAAATATAACACACACATTTACATTTACAGTATTTAGCAAACGCTCTAGGACTGCACAAGCACTTCAGTAGCTTCCTGTGAAAGGAAGGGTGTTGCAGGGGAGAAATCACACACACACACACACACACACACACAGTGTTAAAACACTACCCCCCCCCCCCCCCCCCCCCCCCCCCCCCACACACACACACGGTGTTGAATGGAGGTGTGACCGGTTAGCTAAGCAAAATAAGAAATCTTGAGGTTTTCAGTTCCAGAAAGTATGCTCTCTGAACCCAACCTACTTCCTGGTACATTTCCTGAACTGAAACCATGTTTTAAAGACAATACTCATGCAAACATGGTGTGTCCTGTCCTCGAGGTTCTAGCGGACATCGAAGTGCAAATTATTTGAAGATATCTTTGCAGGAACGGTTTATTAACATCTGATTATCCGGTATTAATATCTCACATTTTCATGTTACCTGTGTGATTACAGGACAATATGATGGCTTCCTCCTGCCAGACAGAGGGTATTCTTACATGCCCTACCTGATGACCCCTGACCCTGACCTTGACCCTGACACACCATGGTACTGAACTGTGTTTCTTCACCATATGTACATGTGCGGTACTGAACTGTGTCTCTTCACCATACGTACATGTGCGGTACTGAACTGTGTTTCTTCACCATATGTACATGTGCGGTACTGAACTGTGTTTCTTCATCATATGTACATGTGCGGTACTGAACTGTGTTTCTTCACCATATGTACATGTGCGGTACTGAACTGTGTCTCCACCATACGTACATGTGCGGTACTGAACTGTGTTTCTTCACCATATGTACATGTGTGGTACTGAACTGTGTTTCTTCATCATATGTACATGTGTGGTACTGAACTGTGTTTCTTCATCATATGTACATGTGTGGTACTGAACTGTGTTTCTTCACCATATGTACATGTGTGGTACTGAACTGTGTTTCTTCACCAAGTGTTTCTTCATCATTCAAACTGGAATAAGTAGAAATACACACTTATTACTGTAAATGTATAAAAATATTCATTACAAACAGAAGGGAAAATCTTCCTGCTAGGTAGTTTATGTGAATATGGCTCCCTCTAGTGGCCATGTTTACCAAACAGATTACAAACATAGTTAAAATCACAAAACAAACTTTTAATATTTAACATTTGTTAATATAAAAATAATAAAAATGTTATAGTGTATATTATACTGTTGTATATACATGTGCTTACATGATTACAGATTTGTGTAGGTTTTTGTGAATTATCTCAGATGTCTTTATGTTTATATGGACACAGAAATAAAGCCCGTCCTGCTGCTATAGATGTGCTGTAGTTCTGATGTAGTAGTACCACAGTACTAGCATTACAGCTAACATAATGATCAGAACCACCAAAGTACTAGCATCTAGCAAAGTACTAGCTTAAGAGTTTAAGATGCATGTTAAGATTTATTAAAACTGCTTTCTGGAAAATATTCTTTATGAAGAACTAAAAATAAGACTAATATTGTAAAATAAGAAAAGAAAAACAGCAGCCATTAAAAACCTAACACCTGAATTCATAGTATATCCATCTCGTAAGACCTTAAATATAACACACACATTTACAATTACAGTATTTAGCAAACGCTCTAGGACTGCACAAGCACTTGAGTAGCTTCCTGTGAAAGGAAGGGTGTTGCAGGGGAGAAATCACACACACACACACAGTGTTAAAACACTACCCCCCCCACACACACACGCACACATACACACACACATAAATACACACACGGTGTTGAATGGTGGTGTGACCGGTTAGCTAAGCAAAATAAGAAATCTTGAGGTTTTCAGTTCCAGAAAGTATGCTCTCTGAACCCAACCTACTTCCTGGTACATTTCCTGAACTGAAACCGTGTTTTAAAGACAATACTCATGCAAACATGGTGTGTCCTGTCCTCGAGGTTCTAGCGGACATCGAAGTGCAAATTATTTGAAGATATCTTTGCAGGAACGGTTCATTAACATCTGATTATCCGGTATTAATATCTCACATTTTCATGTTACCTGTGTGATTACAGGACAATATGATGGCTTCCTCCTGCCAGACAGAGGGTATTCTTACATGCCCTACCTGATGACCCCTGACCCTGACCTTGACCGTGAGCCTGGACCACAGCTACACTATCACCTGGACCACTGGACCACAGCTACACTATCACCTGGACCACTGGACCACAGCTACACTATACCTGGACCACAGCTAAACTATAGCCTGGACCACAGCTACACTATAGCCTGGACCACAGCTACACTATAGCCTGGACCACAGCTACTCTATAGCCTGGACCACAGCTACACTATAACCTGGACCACTGGACCACAGCTACACTATCACCTGGACCACAGCTACACTATAGCCTGGACCACAGCTACACTATAACCTGGACCACAGCTACACTATCGCCTGGACCACAGCTACACTATAGCCTGGACCACAGCTACACTATCACCTGGACCACAGCTACATTATAGCCTGGACCACAGCTACACTATCACCTGGACCACAGCTACTCTATAGCCTGGACCACAGCTACACTATAGCCTGGACCACAGCTACTCTAAAGCCTGGACCACAGCTACACTATCACCTGGACCACAGCTACACTATCACCGGGACCACAGCTGTACTGTACTGTAGCGATACTGAACTGTGTTTCTTCACCATATGTACATGTGCTGTACTGAACTGTGTTTCTTCACCAAATGTACATGTGCGGTACTGAACTGTGTTTCTTCACCATATGTACATGTGCGGTACTGAACTGTGTTTCTTCACCATATGTACATGTGCGGTACTGAACTGTGTTTCGTCATCATATGTACATGTGCGGTACTGAACTGTGTTTCTTCATCATATGTACATGTGCGGTACTGAACTGTGTTTCTTCATCATATGTACATGTGCGGTACTGAACTGTGGTACTGAACTGTGTTTCTTCATCATATGTACATGTGCGGTACTGAACTTTGTTTCTTCACCATATGTACATGTGCTGTACTGAACTGTGTTTCTTCACCAAATGTACATGTGCGGTACTGAACTGTGTTTCTTCACCATATGTACATGTGCGGTACTGAACTGTGTTTCTTCACCATATGTACATGTGCGGTACTGAACTGTGTTTCTTCATCATATGTACATGTGTGGTACTGAACTGTGTTTCTTCACCATATGTACATGTGCGGTACTGAACTGTGTTTCTTCATCATATGTACATGTGCGGTACTGAACTGTGTTTCTTCACCATGTGTTTCTTCATCATTCAAACTGGAATAAGTAGAAATACACACTTATTACTGTAAATGTATAAAAATATTCATTACAAACAGAAGGGATAGTCTTCCTGCTAGGTAGTTTATGTGAATATGGCTCCCTCTGGTGGCCGTGTTTACCAAACAGATTACAAACATAGTTAAAATCACAAAACAAACTTTTAATATTTAACATTTGTTAACCAAGAAGTTATAAAAGTCATGGATGAGGAAACCTTATAAAAATACATTCCTCACTTTGGTGCCCATGTGGCCCGTCGGCTGCAGAAGAAATGCAGAGAAAAAAACTTTGATAGATCGCTGACGAGCCAAGATGAAGCTTCAGCACAATCTACTGGGACAGGGCCTCAGTATGGAAACAGGAATGCATTTTTAAAAAACTAGAAAAATTGAACTGGGCTGGATGCATTATAACGATGGTAGTTTTAGGCAGGTCAGATGGAGGCACTAGAGACATCATTGTCAAAAAAGATGACAATGTAGACAAAATTCTTACAGATGGGGAAAAAAATTTCTTTCCCAAAGGAAAATCATCTAATGGACAAATCGAGGACTTCACCTTTAGTGTGTGTTTAACAGGCTCAGATGAACCCTTGGATGGTCAATTAACAGTTGGAGAAATATATGACAGTACTCATCACAAAGTACTTAGACTATACATATGCTCAAAGAAAAAAACAAGTGGTGCAGATCTAAGTGACTCATCCGACTATTTAGAGAGGCCCTCTCAAACAGAGGCCCTGATGTTGTCAACTGCTTTTGCCAGCAGTTCCTCACATACCATGCCACCTTCTCAATCTACAGATGAACCTTTGTATAGCTCCAGTCCTGTGATGCAGAACACCTCCACACACATGTGGATCTGAGCAGAGAATGAGTGTGTCTCATGATGATGAAGTAATCTTTCTCGGTGAAGATGAAAACATTTATGTAGATGTGTTTTGTGATACACTGGATTATCCACCTCTCCATACTGACCAGAATGCATCAGATGCTAGTGATGATGCCTTGAATTCCCGTCCTGTTAGTAGCTCCCAAATCACTCATACCAACAGTAACTCAGACACAGACGCTTTCTCTCAAAGTCAGCCAGAACAAGTCCTAATCCAAGAAGAAGCTTTGTCAAATAGCTCAACCAGTTCATTTTTTGAAAATCCTGAGAATGTTGTTGAGAAGATCATTATTCTAATTCGCAAAATACACTGCATTTCTGAAATGGTTGAGGCATTTGCTGATGAAAACATTCTATATGCCAATGTTGGCTTTAGACGTGTGCTTGAAAATGGTGTATTAGAGAATGGAGTGGGAAGTGGGATTGCTGTGGACTGTGTGACTGATTTCTGGAATAGGTTTTATGAAACAAAAACATCAGGGACAAACTACAAAATTCCAGATTTACATCATTCTTTCCAGGAGCGCGAATGGAAGGCTCTGGCTCGAATTTTTGCTTTTTTGAATTTATTCGAGAAATTGATGAAAAAAAATCTAGGACAATTTTTACGGTATTGTACAGGATCTGACCTTCACCAACATGTCTGAGTTCGCCAGAAGGCCAGTGGCCCACACCTGTACTTGTCTGCTGAAACTTTCAAGTAATTACAACAATTTCTCTGAATTTAGGTCAGTTTTCGTCTGTTTTGCAAAATGGAGTGTGGATTATGGAAATAAATTAGGACGTAAAATGTAGAGAGCCTTTTTTTTTATCAGATTTTACTGATAGCGTATATTTTATTTGAATGACTTTTGACTGTGTGTTGCACATATTGTGCTATGTTTTGTTTTATTGAACACTTTTTCAATAAAACACAAATGTGACAAATGTGCCACAAATTGATATTACAGTTTTTGACGACTGCTAACATGCGTTTCCCAATACTTGTGATACATTGTCAAAACTCTAAACACAGCAACACATTGACCTCACACAAATAGCCAAATAGTTATTGTGTTCAAAAACGCATTTTCTTAACTAAATAACAACTCTGCATTTCACAACGCAAACAAAGTTTTCTCTTTATACACCAACTTTGTTAAAACACAGCAAACCTGGTTCATTATCCAATCATTCTTTCAAACACTAGCACATATTCTCTATTCGAGATGAACATAGTCAATCACTGTACAAGCACTGTAAAAAAACTAACATTTGATGGCAATACAGAAACAGTATTACATGTAATATTTTACTCTCTCCCAGCAAACAACAGACATTTTACAGTAACATCTGTTGTTTCCTTAGTCAGTTCATTTTTACTGTAATCCGCTTCATTTGGACTTTGTTTTCAAATGTACATTTTTGGCAACATACTGTCTACACAATGAGTGATATTTACTGTTAGGTACTATATGGAATGTAGATTAGACAAAAAAGGAGTCAGTAACAGTTTTGCAGTAAAGGGTATATTTTACTGTATTAGGGACATTACTGTAAATTGTGGCCTAACCTAAAAAACAATTAATACACATATACAAAAAAAGCCACACAAGGGGGAAAAAACAGAATACAAAACTGAAGTCTTTTTATGTGTAATGTAAATGGTCTTCAGCAGTTGACCACGTTTTCATCCACATTACATCTGATGTTAGCCCTTGCCATGCACCTGGGATAGAAAAGCTTGGTATGCCTTATTCACCCCTGGCAGTCTTCAGCTGAAATGTCTCTGCAGCCGGGATCCATTGCATCCAGGAGGGACATTTGGTCATGGGGCCGATGATCATACACCTTCCACCTCCAGACTGAAAAAAGTTCTTTAGTGGTGTTGAGGAAAGGCGAGTAGGGCGGGAGGAAAAGGGACATCACTCTTGGATGGTAAACCAGTTTGTGATGACATGAGAATGACAGAATGCTACATTGTCCCATCACAAATGTCCTCGTGTTTCCTCCCACCTGTTCCCTTTCTGCTTCTGGAACCAGTTGTTGGTAGAGTTCATTCAAAAATGAAAGAAGGAGGTCACTGTTATAGGGACCAATCTGGCATTTGTGAAGGACCAAACCAGCACTTGAGATTGCAGGACAAATTGTTATATTTGTTCCCCTCTGACCCGGTACATTACTGTACTTCATTTTATTTGATTGATTGATTGATTGATTGATTTATTTATTTATATAGCGCTTTACAACAACCAACTAAGGTGACCAAAGCACTTTACAATAAAATGAAATTACATTAATATACAGTAAAAACATCAGGAATGCATACATCGGAAGTATTGTCAGAATACTTCTCAAAATCAGTCCACTACATGGTATTAAAAGCCTGTTCAAACAGAAAAGTCTTAAGCTTAGATTTAAAAGGTTTCAGATCAGAAATTAACCGAAGATCTAAGGGAAGATTATTCCAAAGTCGGGGTGCAGCTACAGAGAAAGCCCGATCACCCCAACGCTTAGATCTAGTTCTCGGAACGTCTAATAAAAGACGATTCGATGACCTCAAGGATCTCTCGTGTGCGGGAAAACTTAAGAGATCAGTTAAGTACAATGGTGCCAATCCGTTCAATGCTTTAAAAACAAACATCAAGATTTTAAAATTAATTCTATATTGAACAGGAAGCCAGTGCAAATTAAACAAAACAGGTGTAATATGTTCGCGTCTGGAGGTGTTAGTTAAGAGACGAGCAGCTGCGTTCTGGACGAGCTGAAGTTGTCTCAGAGAAGATTGACGAACACCAGTATATAGGCCGTTACAATAGTCAAGTCTGGAGCTAATGAAAGCATGGATTGCCTTCTCTAAATCAGTATGATCTACAAAAGATTTGACTTTGGCCAGCAGACGCAAATGATAAAAACTGGATTTAACTACAGAATTAATTTGTTTATCGAAGTTGAGTTCCTGATCGAATAATACCCCAAGATTTCTGACAGTAGTATTTAGCTTAAAAGGTAAACCACTGAGGTCCATGGCAGTAGCATCACCGAATAAAATACATTCAGTTTTCTGTTGGTTCAGGAACAGAAAATTATGATTTAGCCACTGTTTAACATCAATTACACAATTGATAAAAGATAGCATCGGATTTATCACGTGTGGTTTTAGAGCCAGGTAGATCTGTAAGTCATCTGCGTAACAATGAAAAGAAACATTATGTGCAGATATAACCTCCCCAAGTGGCAACATATATAGGGAAAACAGGAGGGGACCAAGGATAGAACCTTGGGGGACTCCACATGAAAGAGGTGCACACGAAGAAGAGGCGTCATTTATCATAACTGAGAACGTTCTATCGTTCAAGTAAGATGTGAACCACTTCAAAGCAGTGCCACGAATACCGACGACGTGCTCCAAGCGAGATAAAAGAATAGAATGGCCCACCGTATCAAACGCAGCTGTTAGATCCAGCAAAACCAAGATCACAGGACATCTACTGTCTACAGACATAGCGATATCATTGTGGATTTTCAGCAGAGCAGTCTCAGTACTATGCCTTGATTTAAAACCTGATTGGAATTTTTCAAAAATGTCATTTGATTGTAAAAAGGCCTGCACCTGTATATGAACTATTTTCTCTAAGAGTTTTGAAAGATAAGATAAATGAGAAATTGGTCTAAAATTGGATAAAACTGAGGGATCTAAGTGCGGTTTTTTAAGAGAAGGTTTAACAATAGCATGTTTAAAGATACTGGGCATAATCCCTAAACTAAGACAGGAGTTCATAACAGTTACAAGAACAGGACCAACAGTATCAAACACTTCCTTCATTAACTTAAAAGGAAGACAATCAAGAGGACAGTTTGTGGGTCTCATCTGACTAACTAAGTTCTTTAAAGAAGAACAAGACACCAGTTCAAATTGCTCAAATGCGGCTGAGATAGGACCAACTTGGAAATTAAGAATTTCAGACATAACAGTAGAATGTCTCACAGATGCCACCTTGTCAATAAAATGTGAAAGGAAGTTATTGCACGTTAAAACTGATGTCTCAAGCAAAACAGAAGTTGGAGGATTTAGAACAGAGTCAATTGCGTGAAATAGCACCCTGGATGAGTGATTACTAGTTGAAATAAGATTAGACAGGAATTGACACTTTGCTTCCTTAACTGACCTCTGGTACTGCATGAGGTTGTCTCTAAGATTTGCCAATGATACTAATAATTTATCTTTCCTCCATTTTCGTTCGGCTTTACGGCACTGTCTCCTAAATGCACGGGTGGTATCATTTAACCAAGGCTCAGCTTTGTAACTAGCCGGTTTAAATTTAATAGGGGCAACAGAGTCTAAAATTGTGTTACACACTTCATGAAAAGAATCAAGCAAGCTGTCAGGACAGGTTGAGGTACTTAATGTATTTACATGAGAATCAGTAAATGCAGTGGCAAACTGCTCAGCTGCTGAGGGTGGTAAAAAACGACGATAACATCCTGCCATCAGTGGTCTACTTTTAAAAGAAGGAACATCAAAGACAATAAAAATAGGGAAATGATCTGAGATAGCGGTCTCAAATATTTCACAGCTAGAAATGGACAATCCACAAGAAATAACAAGATCCAGGGTATGTCCAAGGTGATGTGTGGGACCATTGACCATCTGAGTCAAATTAAAAGATGCCAAAACACTTAAAAATTCAGATGCAAGATGGTCAGAGGAACAACAGATATGGATATTAAAATCCCCACAGATTAAAAAATAATCATAATTAAGAGTAATGTCTGCCAAAAACTCAGAGAACTGTTGTAAAAAGTCCTTATTATATTTAGGAGGACGATAGACAACGGCACATAGTACTGGGTGAGCAAATTCAGTAACAAACAGCTGCAACTCAAAAGAAGAGTAAGTCATAGGAGGTAATAGTCTACATTTGAATTTCTCTCTATAGATTGTAGCAATACCTCCGCCACGACCTAACAGTCGTGGTGAACTAAAAAAAGAACATCCAGGGGGGAGGAGCTCAGAGAAGGCGCTATTATCACCTGGCTGCGTCCACGTCTCTGTCAGCAAAAGAAAGTCCAAAGAATGGGAGCGAAAAAAGTCGTTTAAAATGAACGTTTTGTTGGCCAAGGATCTGGTGTTCAACACGGCCATACGAATGGAGCCCTGGTCCGTTTCCCGATCTGCACGGCCAAGAGGGCGAAGATTATCATTAATACGGCTCCGTCTGCAGATCTTCACATGTCGACGGCAGGGATACGTTTGGCCAAGGTCGAAGTTCACCGGTTGAAGCCAACGATAACAGTACTTCATAGGCCGACGCACATCATAATAACCAAATGGTCGAGGACTCCTAGGAAAAAAAGAAGCCGAAGAGTCGCCCGCAAACAGTGCCAGATGGGCTCGAAGCTTCACCAGCCGTCCGCTTCTATTTCATTGATCTATATGTGCAAAAAATATGTATTACAGTAATAGCTTTTCAGCTGCCTTTGTTTTTGCAGAACTTTGCATTTTATACGATATTTAAGGTTTTGAACCTTAGATTTTCATTTTTTACATGCTGTGTGCAAGCATTTGTAAATAAGGCAAAAAAGATCCAGAATTTTGTTATTGGATAACCTTGTGTGTATAGAAAATTTAAGCATTATACAAACATGTAAAATGACTGCATTTTGTGCCATAACAACATGAATTGAACTAATAGTATAGCCACTGAAGATTGATGTTGTGTTCACTGTGTTTAGAGTTTTGAAAATGTGACTAGATTGGACAAACGCACGTTAGCAGTCGTCAAAAACTGTAATGCACAGACTATGCTTTTCATGTTATCACTGCACATGTTGTGCTTTCTTGCTGCTGACAAAAAAATTCAATGTTAGTATAACTCAAAATACTACTCAATGGATTTAGCATTTTTACAACCGAGTTGTTTTTACCAAATTAGATTGCTTGATATCAGTAAAATCAAATAGAAAAGGTTGTTTTAGATATAAAAAATTATGTGGTTTAGTTCACATAAAGGTTTTGAAGTGGAAAAGTCACACTGTATTAATGAAAATATTTGTTTTATTAAAATGTCTGCTGGCACATATATATCTTTTTTTTTCGTGGTGTATAATGATGGTTGCATAAAGCAAAATGTAATGAGAAAAGCCTATTGTGCAATACACCATAGTTACTTTAAACTATTTTTAACTAAAAGATAACAAAAAGACTATTATTAATGAAAATATATTTTACAAGTGAATATTTGGCTAAGCTTGAATCTCTGTGTCTGCCTATCAGTCTTGCACACTGATTTATAGTTTATGTCTTTCCATGAATAAGCTAAAGAAGACCGGTAAGTCATTTTTAGGGTATGTTGTGTGTTGTGTGTATGTTTGGTGTTCAAAATACCAGCAATGCAATAATTAAAATCACATAAGATGTCTTATGGCTTATTATTAATAAGCAACTCTGCTCATATGCTGGTGTTGTCTGCTCTGCACACAGGCTGCTCGATACCATACCGACCACATAACCTTTGGCTTGTACAGCGTGACATTTTGCCACCTCACTGTGAGAAGAAAAGCGTGTCAGGCGTCCTGGGCAGCGTGGCTCGGAAGGTGAGCTACCTCACCGCGGAGTGTGCCAGCGGAGAGGAGGTAGAAGCTGAACGCCGAGGATTGAGGGCCGCGGCGTGTACCGCCGGAGAGGAGGTGGAAGTTAAACGCCGAGAACTGAAGCTGGAGGTGGCAGGCCGCAACGTGCACCAGCGAGGAGCGGCGGTGGCAAAGAAACGAGGTTGGAAACAGGTGATTAAACCATGCCGGGAAGACGGGGAGAAAGAGAGCCAGCAGGAACGGAGAACATGGAGGAGATCAGAAAATCATTAAACTTCATGTCGGCCGAGCTAACCAAGTTGGCTTCGCAGCAAGAAAAATTAATGGGACTGATGGATGAGGTAAAGGCACTAAAACTGATGGTGCAGGAGAGAGACAGTAGAATATTGGAACTGGAGAAACGAGTGGACGATATGGAGCAATACTCAAGAAGAGAGGAGGTAATAATATCTGGACTGAAAACAAGACACAGGACATATGCTAGAGTTGCTTCAGCTGAAATAACAACAGAGGATGCACCACGAGGTGAGATACAAACACTGGAGCAACAAGTCGTGTCTTTTTTACAAAGTAAAGACATTAACATTAAAAAAGAAACGATATCAGTCTGTCACAGCCTGCCCAGCAGGACAGAGGAACCAATAATTGTAATCAGATTCATCAGCAGAAAGATGAAAGACGAACTCTTAATACAAGCAAGGAAATTAAAGGGAACAAAAGTATACATAAACGAACATTTAACAAAAAAGAATGCAAACATCGCAAAAAAACAAAAACAAATTTGGGCTACTTGGACGAGAAACGGAAATGTTTGGATTAAAGCAGGAGAACGAACACAAGCCAAAATAATAAAAGAGAAAAAAGAGTTAGATGAGTTCAGGAGGGGACAAACAACACAATGACAAAGCATTTAGGAACAAAGGAATAACACAAAGCTATTCAAATAAAATAAACTATCATAGACACAGATAACCAAAATATGGACTGTGATGATACAGAAATCAAAATATATAATTCAGATAATATTGTAGATGTAAATTTTTTTCCAGGAATTAAACAATGTGACTACTATAATGAGGAACAATTTAACAATGATAAACAACTAGATGGAGCGCTGTCAATAATTCATTTTAATAGTAGAAGTTTGAATGCAAATTTATCTAAAATAAAAGACTACTTAAAACAATTACAGAGAAAGTTCAGTGTTATAGCCATTTCAGAAACATGGCTCAATGATGAAAATATACAAAGTATTGAAATAGAAGGATATGGACTGTACTACATGAATAGAGGTAATAAAAGAGGTGGAGGAGTCGCATTGTTTGTAAATACTGAAATAAAATGTAAAATTAAAGATAAAATGTCAACAGCTGTTGACAATCTAATGGAAATAATTACAATTGAAATCATAAGTGAGATCTCAAAAAATATAATAATCAGTTGTGTTTATCGGCCACCCGACTCAAATATTGAAATATTCTCTAATAAAATCATGGAGCTCCTTGAAATGAGTTATAATAAAACAGTTTTTTTGTGCGGTGATTTCAACATTGACCTTGGGAATCAAATTGATACCAGTAATATGTTCATTAACGCAATGTATAGTTTGGGTCTCTATCCATTAATATTAAAACCAACAAGAATTACAACATTTACTGCTACAATAATTGATAATATATTTACTAATGTAAGAGATGGAGAAGTGTTGAGTGGACTTTTAACAACTGATGTAAGTGATCATCTACCAGTTTTTACTGTTTATAAAAATGATCAATGTAAAAGGTCTATAGCTACAACAAAAAAGAAAAGGTTTAATACATCAAAACATACTTTGGATAAATTGAAAGATGATTTAAATAAACAAGACTGGAAAGAAGTATATGTTAATGATGTTAACAAAGCATATGACGCATTTATGAATACTTTGGAAGTTTTGTATGAAAAACATTGTATGGAAAATGTTCCCAAGAAAGATGTTGTGGACAAGCCATGGATGACCAAAGGGTTGAGAAATGCCTGTAAAAAAAGAATGCTTTATATTCATCCTTTTTGAAATTAAGAACAAAAGAAGCAGAAGACAGATACAAGAAATATAAAAATAAACTGGTATGGATTATAAGAAAACATAAGAAAGAATATTATAGTGACTTATTAAGCAAAAGTAATGGTGATACTAAAACAACATGGGGAATAATAAATAGTGTCTTAAAAAATCATAAAGCACGATCAGGTATTTCACGATACTTTGTAAAAGAAAATAAGGAACTCTATGACCAATATGAAATAGCAAATGAATTCAATCATTATTATGTTAATGTTGGTCCAAGTCTTGCGGCTCAAATATCAAAACCTGATAATGACGTGACTGAAACAATCAGAGGTTGCGCAAACAGCATCTTTCTTGGTGAAACAAATGAGGATGAAATATTGAGTTTGGTCAAAAATTTTGCTGACAAAAGATCAAAAGATTGGGTGGATATGGATATGATGTTTGTTAAGAAAATAATGAGATATGTTATTAAGCCATTTACATACATATGCAAGTTATCATTTTCAACAGGAATATTCCCAAACAATATGAAAATTGCTAAGGTAATTCCAATTTACAAAAATGGTGAGAAATGTGTATTCAGTAATTATAGGCCAATATCCTTATTACCACAGTTTTCAAAAATCTTGGAGAAATTGTTTGTGACCAGATTGGATCAATTTATCAATAAATATACCATTTTAAGTAATAGTCAGTATGGATTTAGAGCCAATAACTCAACTTCAATGGCCCTCATCGAACTGACAGAACAAATAACAAATGCTGTTGATCAAAAAAAATACTGCGCTAGTATCTATGTTGATTTAAAGAAAGCATTCGACACAATTGACCATAGCATTCTACTTGAAAAACTAAAAAAATATGGGATTAGAGGACCAGCATTACAATGGATAACTAGTTATTTGGAAAATAGAAAACAGTTTGTACAAATACATGATGTAAGATCTGAACTCAGTGGAATAACATGTGGAGTTCCTCAGGGATCAGTACTTGGACCAAAATTGTTTATCCTATATGTGAATGACTTGGTCAATGTGTCTGGGCTCTTTAAATGCATATTATTTGCTGATGATACAACATTTTTTTGTTTGGGTAAAGACATTGAACGTATGTTAGAGAAAATGCAAACAGAATTTGTGAAAATACAAAACTGGTTTAAATTAAACAAATTATCATTAAACTTGGATAAAACTAATTATATGATATTTACAAAAAGACAAAGAACTGTTAATATTCTGTTTAGAGTTGGGGGTGTGGAGATAAACAGAGTCAGTGAAGTAAAGTTTTTGGGTGTTACTATAGATGAGAAATTGACATGGAAACCTCATATAAATCACCTAAGAATAAAACTAGCTAAATCTATTGCATTGCTTTATAGAGTAAGGGACTTGTTTAATGATAAAGTTTTGTATATGTTATACAACACATTAATTGTCCCACACTTGGTTTACTGTGTTGAGGTATGGGGTAAAGCATGCAAGACTATTACACATCCTGTTTTTGTTTTGCAAAAAAAAGCTGTAAGAGTTATCACTCGAAAAAATTACCATTATCCATCTAATATATTATTTTGTAAATTGAAATTATTGAAATTTTATGAGTTGGTTGATTATAATATATTGTTAGTTATGTACAAAGCTCACCAAAACATACTACCTTCAAACATTCAGATAAATTTTGTGAAGAGAGAGTCCTGTTATAATCTTAAGGGAATAGAGATGTTTATAAAACCTAAATGTAGAACATGTTTGAAAGAACGGTGCACCGCAATCCAAGGAGTAAGATTATGGAATGATCTGAAAGATGATGTTAAAAGGGCCAAATCACTGTACATGTTTAAGATATTGATAAAGGCTCGACTTTTAAAAAAATATGAAATAATATGAACTGTATATATCTTGTAGTTCAAATTGTATAGTTGTTTGTGATTTTATTTAAGCAGGCCATTAGTGCTGCTAGTGTATATTTTATTACATTGTCGATACGTGAGTGTGCTGTTTTAGCGCCGTGAGAGGTGAAACGTCTGGTGGCTGCTCGTGAGAACTCGCATCCAGCGCAAATATTATATTTGCTGGTTATATCGCATATACACCCACATATTGTGTCTGAATTATCACATTTTTCTTTATCAGTGGACTGTTGAGAGTGATCAAATTCTGGAACGGCTCCGTCTTCCGGATCAAGAGATATACTTGCTGGACACCAGTACTGCAAATTTTTTTTCGAGCTCCATCTAACACCGTCACCGTAAGACTGTTCCATACGGATCCGGCGTTAGTCCGGAGACAAGAAATTTTTTTTTGTTTGGTTTGTTTGTTGTGTATATATATATATATGTGTGTATGAATGTATGGTATATATATATATATATATATTGTTATTATTCATGAACATAGTATATATATATTTTTAATAGACATCATTTGAAAAAAATTCCATTCGTCTGCGTATTTGTGTGCTTAAGTTGAGTGCGAGCTAGAGTTGTCTCTAAGCTGCCCCAAATATAATTTAAATTATATCAACTACAAATTTTATTTATTCACTCCAATATCCCAGACCCTGTAGATTAATTTCCTTACAGGATCATACCCTATATTTTATTATTGGGTTACATAAACACTACACAATTACCTGGATGACATCAAGGAAGCAGAACTGGACCTAACTAGCTAGCACACGAGCTAAAAGCTCACGAGGCACCAACCACGCAGAACTGACACAGAACTGGTTGATAAAACTGCCAATCCATAATAAAAGCTCTCTTAATGTAAAAGGCAAGAGTATGTAACAGATAAAGAGAAGGTCCTGGGGCAGGTCCTTTCTCTCTTTTACCTAGAAACAACGGTGTGAATTATTTTTTTAAACACACTATTTTGTGTGGTTGGAGTATTATTACCTTGGACAAACCTCTGTGCCAGTAAGGAGGCACGAAATATTCTTGAATTGTGCACCGAACCGGGCCATTCTGTGTTGGAAAATAGATATTCTGATATATTAAAATTAGGGTTGTCCCGATCCGATATTTGGATCGGATCGGCCGCCGATATTAGCAAAAAAATGCGTATCGGCAGACACGAGAAAATGCCGATCCAGACTCCCGATCCAGTTTTTTTAAGTCCGATCCCGGTTTTCCTGCGCACCCATTTAGATAATCCATTCCAGTTTTTGCTAGTGAGAGTAAAATCTGGTCCGCATTTTCCAGCACACCTTCAGCACACGAGCGTAGTTTCTGCCCCAATTTAGCTCCGTGGCATCTCGGACCGCCGTGTAAATTTGAAGTTATCGGTCAGTTGTGTGGGATTATTTTACCTTAAAGGATGACAAAGACGAAGAGGTAGAGTGCAACATATGCCACAGTAAAGTCAAGCGTTGTGGTAAAGCTGTAAGAACTTTTAATACCACCAATCTAATCAAGCATTTAGCGAAATACCACCATAAACAACATGACGAGTTTCTAATGAAAACCGAAGACAAAAAGAAAGGTCCTACACAACTAACACTGGCAGAAACGTTTGAATTGAAGGGAGTGTATAGATGGGGATGGAGCAGCAAAGTGTGGAGTAGAAGGCATTTTGCTTTTAATTAGTTTATGATATGTGCACGGATTTTTTTTAAGCTTTGGTTTACACTTGTTCAAGAGCACTGATGGATGTTAATGTTAATAATACACTATTTTCCACTCAGGTTGTGTGTTTTTTTTAAAATATAATTTACAATATTATTTGCACTTGTGGCTTTTTAATCCGTGGTTTACTGATGCTATTTCTGTTTGTTATTTAATATTTTGTCTATTTTGAGTTTATTAATTGCTAAATAAACAGGTCAGTTTCTCCTTACCAACCATTGTGTATTATTCAAACACACCTAATTCAGCTGGCTACTTGTTATCAAGAGTAAAACGCTTTTCAACATGAGTTTGACAACAAAGTAAGTTGGCTAAATAACTTTAAACTTTAATACATGCTCGGATAGACCGGTATCGGTATCGGCCGATATCGGTATCGGATCGGAAGTGCAAATAAATATCGGTATCGGATCGGAAGTTCAAAAAGCTGGATCGGGACATCCCTAATTAAAATAGATATTTTGATACATTAAAATAGATATGCTGTGGTGCAAATCATCTAGAACACAAAGTGACAAAGGTTGAAAGTTGGACTGACTGAATTTACATGCTTTAAAATTTGGGTAGACAAAACTTGCATGTACCTGTACATTGATGTGGTAAAATGATTTTGGATTCACATAGTCTGCCTCAGTGGGTCCAGATGGAACCTTTATCCAGATGTGAGTGAGTCTATAGCAACAATGATATTAGCAAATCCTGGAGAATTTAATGCATTTTGAACTAAATTAATTTTACCATGAAATAGTTGATCAAGATGAATACAAAGCACTTCTGTAAATGCTCTGGATAAGAACATCTGTTAAACCATGTAAATTTAACTCAAAGTTACTGATCAAACCAACACTACTTCTCATGCATACATACTAGCTGTTCTGAAAAAAAGCTTATTTTATGCGTAGGATGCCTCTGTGATCAAGGAATTTATTTAATATATTAGGGAAGTGCTTAAGCACAAGGCAAACCTTTCGAATTTTGCGTTCTATTTTACACTGATCTGAATTTGTTTTCAGATTAAACCAATAAATTGAAATGTGCAGAAACCTCACTGAATAATACTGAATATGTACTCTGAAAATCAAAATATAAATTGCTTCGGGAAAGAATTATAACATTTTAATAATAATAATAACAACCTGCAATAATACGTAATTACAGTGCTCAGTTAAATGTATAAAGATATGAGATGATATATATGATATGATATGCTGTGGCGGAACCTGGTTCCTGACTATGACATCACAAGGCTCAGCCAATAGAAGCAGTCCGGCTAAGCTAAAGACCCCCCCCCGCAAAATTCTTTGCCTCTTGTGCCTGTGAGACATTTATCTACCGTGTTTGATATTTTCAGGCGCGCGTGCCCAAAATCTCACCGTGCGCCTGAGCAATTTGGCTCAGCAACATTTCGTCACCAGCCAATTGGAAGCTTGCTTGGCGTCACATGACACTTCGGCGTTAACGCCGTTAACGCCCACCACTAATGAAAAGTAAAGAACGTTGAACAGATAATAAATAACAATTTGGCGATAGAACAAAAAAATACAGAAAGAAAATGGCAACGTACACAGAGCAAGTTGTAATGCCCGACGCTCTCCAAGAACTTCAACTCGAAGAGAGGCTAGTTGAGCTCTGGCCTGACTACGGTTGTTTGTACGATGTATGGTCACCCGACTTTAAAGATAGAGCTAAAAGAGAACAAGCTTATCATGATTTGGCTATCAAATTGCAGCAGACAGGTAGGTTTGTATGTTTGTGTAACACCCCTGTGTGTTTGCTTCTTTCAGATTTGAGCATGCCTACTTTTGTCTTAATGATTAAATTACAATCCTTCAATTATATGACTTATGACAAAATCCACCACATTTATTATTATAAATGTATTTATTTATTATTAAACATTTATTTTACAGTTGAATGGGTGAAGAACAAGTTGCGGCAGCTCCGCAACTGCTATACTAAAAGTAAAAAGCCAGTAGTGGGAGTGCCAGGAAGAATCCATCTAAGAGGACACTGTGGTTACTGGAAAAATTGCAATTCCTCGCACCCTATATTGCCACAAGACCCACCGTGTCCTCAATTAATCCGGTAAGTAAACTGAGCTAAATTACACTGAAGTTATGCGATCCTGCCAAGGAACGGAGCCAACGTCAGATATGAAGTACTGTGTAATTTGTTCACGTTGCTTCTTGGCTTGCTGTGTTGGGTTCCTCTGATGATTTTGTGTCATGCCAAGCAACTGTGGGTCATTTCTCCAGGCACCAGTCAGGAATTTACCAGCCTCAGTATCTTCAACATCACACACACTCAGGTAGATTTGCTTGTTTCGGTCAATTAGGAGATTATGTAAACAACAAGATGCCAAAATTAGATATACAACTTTATCAGGGCAAAGCTGAATTGTGGTGAGAAAAACACGAAATCGATTCGCTAATATGCCGAATGCATTCTCAACTGTACGACGAGCATGAGAAATTCTATAGTTTAATATTCTCTTTGGTTTGTCCAGTTGCCTCTGTGGGTAGGGTTTCATTAGATGTGTGCTCAAAGGGAAAGTGTCATCTCCAATCATGTGAAAAAGCAGTTTCTCAACCATCCCATTGACAGTTGATGGGACAATTGTTAATTACAAAACATTCGTTTTTGTTATTGTTTCATGACACTATATCATTTCACATTCTATTTGTACTTGTAAGCTTAAAGTTGTTATTGGTACTGTTTGTTAACACGAGTATCATTTTCAGATGTTCTGTTGTGCTTGTTTGAATAAAAAAATATTTATTCTTACCTTCAAATATTCATCCTTTAACACTTCATAAATTGCATGGCATGTGTCAGCGACTATGTCTGACATTGTGGGTTCTCCCATCCTGAAAACTTCGAAAACTTTCGCCTAAAAAATAACACACATCCAATGACAAATGATAAGAATTTGCAAATAATTGTGTAAAATATATTAACCATTTCATTGCTGGATACCTCACAACTAGGGGTGTGACGAGATCTCTGTGTCTCGTGATCTCGCGAGACTCAACTCCGCGAGATTTCTCGTCGTGTTAAAAATCTGTCTCGCGAGATTTGATGACGTCACAATGACGTGGGAAAATACAGGTATTACTATTGAAGATGCCCCGCCACTTTCAAATCATTTGTTTGGCATCATTTTGGGAACCCGGCGTAAATGATAAATGGCAAGAGAGTGACTGATAAGACACTGACCATATACAAACATTGTATGAAAATAATGCCGTACAGCGCGACTAATACGAGCAGGATGCAGAGACATTTACAGGACCACCACAGCTCAGTACTCACATCAACATATCTCACTTGAACAGAGGTAGCAAGGACAGAACGGCGCTTTGGCAAGTTGAGACAGCAAAGGATATCGGGAGCAGTGTGGGGATGCTAATATGTGGACATGCTAATATTCTTAAAAATGAACATGGCAGTGTAGTTGCAGCAAATTCAGTGACATACTTGGTCAGGCTCTATTTGCACTATTTGCACTCTGTATTGACAGAGAAGAACTTTTTGTTTTGTACATAATACAGTGAGTCCCCGCTTAACGACGGGTCTGGATAACAACGGACCGGAGTTACCACGACTTTTAATTTAATTTTACGTGGAGGAGCAGTGGAGTGTTGTGTAGTGTAGTGGAGTGTTGTGTAGCCCATCTCGGTAACGCGATCGCTCTTTCTCACGCTGTACGCACGAGAACATTGTTAGTTTTTTCTATACTGTATTTACGATCAAAGCGTATCTAAATATAGGGTCACGCTTAACAACGAAAACTGCTTTACAACGGACTTTTCAGTCTCTTACATAATGCATGTTATGCATTAACATAATGCATTAACATTTCAAAATGCATGTTTAAAGTTAAATAAAATTTAAATAAAAGTCTATTGTCCAGTCACATAATTTGTAATTTTAGTGTTCTTAAAATCTCGTCTCGAATCTCGTGAACCCAGTCTCGTGTCTTGTCTCGTGAGCTGAGTGTCTCGTCACACCCCTACTCACAACTAATGTTTTTCTTTCTGATTAATTTATTTTGCTCCCACAAGAGGACATACATTTACTGGGAATAAATATTAGATACAGAATGAGGTTCTCCTCATTAGCCAATTGTTGAGGGCTTTAAACTTCTATCAACCACTTTAGCCCAGCGTGTTCGTTTGATGGGAAGGAGATAGCAGGAACAACAGACCAAAATTATAGCAATACCAAAAAGGCCTTTATTAAAACAGAGATATCTCTGGGGATCTCACATCCTAACATTTACATCAGAGAGACCCAACAAGTGTTTGTACACATGGACGTAATTTTGATTTCAAAAGTGGGGGGGACATGGATTCGTCGCTATTTAAATATTTGGTTTTAACCGTAAAAACTGGGGGGGACCAAAACCGGCTTTTGAAAAAGTGGGGGGGAGATGTGTCCCCCCCCCCCCCCCCCCCCCCCCCGTCCCCCCCCAAAATTACGTCCGTGTTTGTACATGCCATCTTTATATATGATTTCTCCGCCCCCAAACGCTTTGATCTTCTTCTATACCTTACATGGTGTTGTTGTTCGAGCAAACATGATTTTGCTGTTCAAGCAGACATGACTTTTCCATTTGTTTCAACATATTAGAATATCTGTTCAAAGGGATGCGGTCATACACCGGTATGTTGTACTTCTCCTTTATCAGTCTCACACTGCGGTCCTCAACTTCCCGTTGACCGGGTCATCTTCCCTTTGAAACTCCTTACACATCATGATTTCCTAAGGCCCTTCTTAGGGTTCACAGCTTAAACACATCTAATCCAGTAGTTATATTAAATTACTATATTATGTTAATGGTAAGCAAAATATATTGTTGCTAATGCTAGTGCTAAGAAAAAACCCAAAATCACAACACCAACTTTCTTTGCTTTAAATGTACTTAGAACCTAAAGTGACAAATCTGAGAGATGCAATTAAAACTAAAAAAGAACATTTCAATTTTTCATTCTTAAATTGCCTATTGCACTACTGATCATGAATCAAGAATCCAAGGACATTGCTGAAATATCAGAATAAATGTCCTCCATTTATTTTAAGCCCTGCTTTTATAAGTCTGATTTGTAGTATAAATTATCTTTAGTTTACATACCAGTTGCCAGAAACCTGAGGGTAGCATCCAGTCGTTCACCAGGGCAGATGCTGGATCTCATTACAGTATCCTCTCTTTGAATAACAGGCCCGACTTTGAGTAAAACTTCTTGAAAAACATCCCAATCGAGTCGAATCGAAGTGGAAGTTTCTAAAAGTTACTGGGTCCTCGAATCTCCTGTACGAGGTTCGCGTACACGTCCAGCTCTGGTCGTCTCAACATCCACTTTCGAGTCCAGACGGTCCTACTTAGTAATGCGCGTCTTTTACGTCGACGGCGCATCAGTAAAACGGCAGCAAGACCCAATCTTTCTTCATTTGTAAGACTATCTAATCCTGCTATTTTCTTTCCGTATTTTTTTATCGCCAAATTGTTATTTATTATCTGTTCAACATTCTTTACTTTTGATTAGTGGTGGGCGTTAACGCCGAAGTGTCACGTGACTCCAAGCGAGCTTCCAATTGGCTGGTGACGAAACGTTGCTGAGCCAAATTGCTCAGGCGAGCGCGCACGGTGAGATTTGGGGCACGCGCGCCTGAAAATATCAAACACGGTAGATAAATGTCTCACAGGCACAAGAGGCAGAAAATATCAAACACGTTAGATAAATGTCTCACAGGCACAAGAGGCAGAAAATATCAAACACGTTAGATAAATGTCTCACAGGCACAAGAGGCAGAAAATATCAAACACGTTAGATAAATGTCTCACAGGCACAAGAGGCAGAAACTTTTGTCTCAAGCGTCCGCACACGGCGAGCAACTGGGGGGGGGGGGGGGGGGCTTAAGCTATATGACATCACACGGTCGGCCAATAGGAGCGGTCCGGCTAAGCTAAGCCTCAACTCTAGCCTGGTATGGAGCTAGTTCGTATATGTTGCTGTAGCAACTGAGCGAGGCTCAAGTCTAGCCTCTTTCGTGGAACCGAATTTGACCAAAATGAACCAGGCTCGTCTTAAAAAGCCCGACTTAGTAAGTTAGCTCGCTTCGTGTCCCCTGAAGTCGCTTCCACGTTTGCCTGTTTTCTGCCTCCCTCATTGGTCAGCCCCACCCTTAGTGCGTTACACACCCTCATAATGAACCAATCACAATACACAAATACACAGGAACGCCCTCTTCTGCAATGAAAAGATATATAGCACATCTTCCTCATTGCTTGTGGGGAAGAAACTGCTTGTTGAGTTTCTGTTACTCACGTACCTCATAGTTACAGCCACTGTCTATATTGCCAGGTACACCGAGTCAAGATAATAGCGTGTCTCTCTGGGAGTTTTTTCAACTTATAAACCTGCTTTCAGAAACACCTCGGTTATACCTCGAAATGTCCACTAGAGGGCGACACATACCCGAGTGTCCAGACTCCTCGTATTCACGTGAAACAACGCCGGTGAAGCGTTTTCATGGGACTTACAACAATTAAAAATGTCTTCCTTAATGCGTAATCCTGCATAATGCTTATTACATGTGTCATGATAAACTACAAGTGATAGAACATTGCTGGCATATCCTTCATGAAGCTGAATGCACACATGGTTTGATTTATGTACGCATTAAGAACGCATTAATCCTTA